>NW_024541368.1:0-103759 GCF_016758755.1 Suillus discolor
TTAGAACCGGAGCGACACGCCCTCGCTGATTGAACCTTGATAGGGTTCGAACGAAAGATAAGTCTGACTCAAGCGGAGCTTGGAACGACCTGGAGAAACATATAAGACACTCTCCCTACGGCCGTATATTCCTCAGAAACTCCCATCATCATGACGACTCCTACCGAAACCCCTACCATCGTAACGCTGAAGGACTCCGACTATGGAAGAATCCTCGGCACGATTGAGAATTGCGCGTTCAGCGAAACCGCCATCCTCACCCCCGCGTACTCCCGAGAGATCGACAACATCCTCGGTGACATGAGCGCGACTGTTGCTGCCAGCACTTCCCTCGCTGTGCACATCATAAAGACCACGAAGATGCTAGAAGACGCCGCACTTCGTACAGATATAGACGAAGGAACTCGGACGCTCGCCATGCTCCACCTTCAGAAAAGAATCCGCGCAATGGCGCTTCACCTCCTACCGCTCGACTTCCCCGACCTCGTGAACCTCGCGGTGAGGACGGCCTCAGCAAAGCCTCGCGCCAAAGAAGAAACTAGACCCGTGCGCCCCCTGCCCAGTAAAAAGAGAACGGCCACGATGGATAGAACCCGCACGCTCTGCAAGCGTTGCGGCGGATATGGGCACACTTTTAGACAGTGTCCTGATTACGTCTGCTGCATATGCAGCGAGATTGGACCGGATCATTTATCGATCCACTGCCCTGGACTCAAAGGACGCATCGTGCTCCAAGAGTTTTCAGATGAGGAGAAGTTCTTCGAAGCTCTCCTAGACTGGGAGCAGAACCATAAAGCACTCGCCGACCTCGCGCTCGCCTTCCCCATTCCACCTTCCCCTATGCCCGCGACGCCGATACCCATGACGCCTGTGCCAGCAACTCCCTCGACACCCGCACCGTCCTCCCAGCCTTTGGACGTAGTGTTAATTGAAGCCGGTGACTTCAACCTTAGTAACGGGGTAATGTTACAGGGATCTGTAACACCTACTAGAGCCCCAGCTCTCCCTACGCCTGCCCCCGCTCTGCTAGACTCCCCGCGCGGCGGTGCGCCGCCTGCGCCTAGAAAGACAGCGGTTTGGACCGCTATGACCCCGCCTCATGGCGCTATGACCCCGCCTGATGCTATGACCCCGCCCCTGGCCTAGACGGCCTTGTACCTGATCCATGGAGGCTGTACGCCTCATGGACACCCTAGATCAGCGCATGTATACAGCATGTCGCTTCATGAAGATCCGGAGCGCCCTAGGCGCCTCATGTATGAAGACCCGGAGCGCTTGGCGTCTCCTGTACCTATGCGCAGCAGCCCTTGGCGCCGCATGTATGATCAGAGGTTAAGCCTCATGTACTTTATCTAACCTCATGTCTGGTTATCTTAGATGTACGATATACTATAGATTACAGACTGAGCTTGAACACCTACATACCTTATGTATAAGTAGGCACATTGTTGTAGATTGAACTTCACTTTAATCTACTAGGTTCTACCACAGAACTTGCTCATCTAAGCTTAACTGCTTCCTTGTGTGAGACCGCACTTCAGAGTCGCTCCCATACGCCTCTGCACGTATCCACTAGCCCTGCATCTCGACGAGCGCCGTCTTACCGAGATCGCCGGAGGAATCCTTGACGTTCCGTCAAGGCCAGACCACGCTCAGCTTCAGTAGAGTCACTCGACTCGTCGCTGAGAAGACCTATCCTAGTTCCCACTACGCCGACCTACAGTCGACGTAACAGGTGCAGCTGAGTAGAGATTTGTTTTAATCATATATTGCTGCCTTGTCACCACACGTTGCAACACGCTACAATGCGCAATGCAGGTGTTCGGTGATGGGTATTAGCTAACATGCCAGCTGACACGGTGTCTTCTTAGATAGATGATCTATAGATAAACACCTATAAAACCAAATATCTCCACGGTCAGTGATTCAGACAAATACCAATGACTGATAACATGGTCGTTTGTGGGTGGCTTTCTTATGCTCCTAAAGTACAGTCAGCACAATGAGTTCTGCACAAGAGTCAGTAATCAACAATCGATCCAACAGTATGGATATGAAACACAGTGATCAGAAACACAACACACAGTCAGTCAGCGATCAACAACAACAACAACAACAATCAAAAAAAAAAAAAACAATAGCAACAAAAATATCAGGAAACACAATCACTCTAACAATATAGAGATGGCAACAAAAAACAGATACTTTTCCTAACACTTCACACAGCAACAATGATTTGTACACAAACTTAGTGCAGAAAGTTGTGTGGAGTTACGATGAGAGTCCCCCTCAGTTACAAAAACAGGTGAAACTACTGTCAGACCTAGTCAAGCCTCTGTAGTACTCTTAGCCTAATATTGAACCTGCTGTCAAGGAACTCACAATGAGTATTCAAACAGACTCAGGAACGGGCGATCTTGGACTTCAATACCAAATCCCCTTTCAATAGCTAAAGTCTAACTCGCAATGACTACCCTCGACCGGTATAACACACAGATGTATGAGGTCAGGTATCACCATCAACACCTAAAGTCTCCCCACAAGACTATCCTAAGTCTTCAGTGGACAAAAGAGACAACACCAAACTTCTGGGTAAGAATGAGACTGAAACTTTGGTACTTGAGAGAAAGTTGATAGGTCAAGACAATCAACAAAACAAGACCGCTACAACAGAAACACTAACACGATCACATTCACGTAGACCATTAGTAACAACAATCACAACACACAGAGACAGCGATCAGAGAAACAATCAACACAGTTAGTCACCAACACACCACACACACACACTTGAGACAGAGAGAGAGAAAGAGACAAAGAAACAGAAACACGAGTTTCAGTCATGAATCTCAGACACAATCTCAGAGAAACAGAGAGAGAAAAACAAACACACAGACACAGAGAAAAAAATCACAGAGAAAGACACAAAAGAAACAAAGAAATTCAGACAGACAATCAGAAGAAAAACAGAAAAGGAAAAATTAGTCTTGCTAGTCATCAGACACAGTGAGCTCAAGGTATGTGCTAGATGTTCAGCACAGTGAGCTCAGAAGTGTGCTGCTGGTTGTTGAGCACAGTGAGCTCCAACCTTTTGCTACACTTGCTGAATGCTGAATCACACTTCACTCACAATTTTATTCTGAGAGTATAAAAGCAGGGGAATTCCTTTTTCTATTGGGCAAAAAGCAGCTCCTTATATAGACAAATTAGGTGGCTATACTACTAGTTTCTCACACTTAAAGTTGTAACTTTAGTTTGATAGTACCAAGTTACACAGTATCTTTGAGCCAAAAGTAAATATTCATAACTCTAGTTGGTATAATGATGAGTCAGCAAGAGCTGTGCATGGCCCATGGGTCAGGTGATCCCTTGATGACTCAGCTAGAAAAGAGTGAGAAATGATTACATAATGTGTGGATAGATGTTTGACATCTGTGGCTGATAAACTATTTGGTAGCATAATGACATAGGGTGCGTGTTTAGCGATTTGTAAGCTTTCCCACAGGGTAACCTTATGCGAACATATTTTTTACAGTCACCTGATATGCGTGAGAATCTTTCTGAGTCATCTTCATGGCTGACTAAGCAAAACTCATCGCAGAATTAAATGTACAAAAATATTCAGTCTGCTCGTGTACAAACTCATAAAATGAAAAAAAATGCGAAAAATATTCCCTGAGCCTCAGTTTGACTTCAGATCAAGAGAAAAAAATGTTCATAGTGATTTTTGAGATATAAGACTCATAGGAAAGTATTACTGGTCCATGCAGCAAACAGTTTGGTGCAGGTCAACAGGCGTCTGTGATATTGATCAGAGAGCTTGAGGTCAATACCAGCTGATAGAACGTACCATGAATATAATGTAATGCAAGATAAAGTAAAGTTATACGCATGTTGAAGCTGATACAACGCAAAACGAGATGATGCAATGCGATTAATATTATCTGTCACACTGTCACCTTATCTCATATTGAGTGTGATACAAACATCAAATAATCATATTGTCATCTCACAACTACATGGTTCCTACTGGGGCTCATACAAATCATACAAACTTGCATTGTGCTCTAAAACCAATACTATCTAACACCAATGGGCCCCCAAGACAACGTAGGTCACTCCGTCAATGTTCAATCAAAAGCTAAACAAATGTTAGCTATACGGCTGCGCTGCTTGTGGATGAAAATTACGAGAGCAGGCGAAGTCAGACAAGACTGAGTGAGACTGTGCATCAAGGCAAAGAGCTGAAAGAGGCAGACAGAGAGGGAATGAAAGTGTCGTTCAAAGGCAGAGAGGAGGGGAAAGTGGTCAACGGCCGGGGGGAGGGGAAAGCGGTCAATGGCCGGGGAGATCAAAGCGGCGATAGGCGGGAATGAGTGGGATTCATTGAGATTGAAGGAGGAGGTACTGTAAGTTAGGTCACAAAGTGCTGTTGTGTTGAAAGGTATGGGTTAGGGATAGATATTAGAATTAGCATTTGTGAAATTGTATCGATAATGAAACGTTACCTGAGCTGCCGTCACTGAAAATTTACTTGGTGCATCAGGCTACCTTGAATGAGAGGGAAAAAATGGGACAACAAGGATGATAAGGATGAGGACAACAAGGATGAGGACCAGGACAAGGACAAGGACAACAAGGACAACAAGGATGAGGACAACAAGGACAACAAGGATGACAACAAGGATGACAAGGATGACGACAAGGACAACAAGGATGAGGATGACAAGGACCAGGACCAGGACAATGACAAGGACAAGGATGACAAGGACGAGGAGGAGGATGACAATGGGGACGACAATGAGGAAGATGACAACAAGGAGGACAACAAGGATGACAACAAGGATGACAATGAGCACGAGGAGGAGGGGAAGGGGTGAGTTCGATAATTAAGCAAAAATGCTAAAACCAGTTGCGCAGTCACTGCTGATGCCTTCGCTGGAGTTCATGTAGTTAGATAGGGTGAGGGTAGAGTAGAGAGGAAATTTAATGCTCACCTTCGTCATTGTACTCCTTGCCTAGAAGCTCGTCCTAGGGGTGAGTTCGACAGCCAAACAAAAAATGCTAAAGCCAGTTGCACAGTCACTACTGACACCTTAACTGCAGCTGGTATGGTTAGTTAGGTGAAAAAGTTGTGTCAAGAGGAGAAACAAATCAATAGTCATCAGTCTAATGACAAAAGTAGCAGTATGAGCAAGATAACAGAAACAGTAAAGGTAGCAGTAAAAGGCAGGAATTAAGAGACAATAGATACAGTTGTGATATCATCTGGAACATCATCACATTCATCCTCTGCAATAATTCTGAGAAGGGCCTCATAATCACGACCACCAGAAGTAGTTCCACTGGTGGCAGATATCAGTAAATCACTAGAGCCAGATGTCAAGAGATCTTTGTGGCTCGCGGAGCCCGTGGCACACATCAAGTTATACTCCATATCCTTTTGGGACACTGCCCAACCCTTGGTGAAGTGCAGTCGCTCTTTTTTCAGCACAAATTTGATCACCTGTAGGGCTTCCATCAAATATGGGCTGAGACGATTGCGCTTCTTTGTAAATGTGTCACTGCTGGAGGAAAATACACACTCGCATGGGACAGCAGAGGCCTGAATTGGCAGAAAGTCCATTGTGATTTTGTAGAGTGTCGGAAACATTGGTGCCGAAACCTAGTTCACCATCAATGCCCGGTTATCAACAAAACCTGCAATAGAGGAATAGGACTCTTACCATCCAAAAAAAAGCAGATCTGTTCCTGTAGGGCTAAGAATACCTGTGCTGTATGCATTGAACTTGTCATTGACTGATTGGGGGCCATCCTGGTGACATGGCAGTATATCTATCTCAGGAAGTCCATAGATGGTTGATCCTAGCGTTGCAGGGCATGGCTGATGGATCAACTGATCAGACTGTGTGGAAACATTTGTTGATCTCTTGTTCCACATCTGTGGGATATATCAGTCAAAAGTTTGACTGTTATTACCAGGCAGACATACCAGTTTGAGAATATAGGATTTTGCCTCTGTGATTTGTGCGACTGGCCAATGTTCGTTCATCCATGATAGACGTCTTGTGGGGTCGATGACTATATACAATCATGAGAATTCACCTTATAGAAACATACACAACTGACACATTGCAACAGCATATGCTCCTGTGAGGCTCATTCGGTCATCATACTTAGCTGCCCATGATAAACCTATGGCAGCCAAAGGTGCACAGTGTGGGACAAGGTCAGCCATGAGCTTCCATCTTTCAATCAACCCTTCGAAGGCTGGAATGGCACTGCCTAGCAGAGGACTGGTTTCACTGGACATGCATTGTTGAGCATGGTGCAGTGCCTAATGTAGAACAGTAAATGAGTTATAAACTTCAGACATCTTAAAACATACCTCCAGGATAACCTCAAGATCCTGCAGGACTTGCCAATCCATGGGGGTCAATTTATAACAGACTATGTTGCATTGAGCAGGAAGGTCGATCCAATGGTCGATAGCCTGGACAACCATTAGGCTGCATGAAATTCTAATAAGATGAAATGTTACCTGTCGTAGGATCCTCAAATGATTGAACATGATATATGTTGAATCCCAACGAGTAGGCTCGTCACACAGCAATTCAACTATTGGCAGGGCCATATGCTCGCCCTTGTCGTCTACAAACCATCTCTCTGCATTGCCAGAAGTAATGGCGGCTCGAAAGCTATCACGATGCTGGCCTGATACGCGGATCACACGGACAATATCTCTAGCCCGATTGATGACATTATTTTGCAGAGCCTTGACATACTCCACCTTATTGAAGGTGTAAGGGCCAGCTACGAAAGTGTCAGCCAAATCTGAAAAGTCTGCAGTAGAGTGCTTATTGAGGATGTGTTGGACGCATATATTTACTATATGCGGAAAACATGGGATGCGGTAATCGACCACGTCGAATTCAATCCCATCTTTCTGCAATAGTTGTGAGAGTTCATCCATCGTGGTCCTGTTGTTGCTGGCATTGTCCAAGGTAGAGTGTCCGATCTGGACAAAGTCAGAGTATGCAATGAAGTACAATAAAACACCAACATTATGTTTCACTTCAGCGCAATCAATCAGCTCTAATATCTTCGAAGCGAGTGCCATCCCTGTGTGACTACCAGGGATATGATGAAAGGCGATGAGAGCAGCCTTCAAAACAAGTGTTTCTTTCTCACTTTCTTTGGCAATCCAATGTGCGGTCACAGCAAGAAAGGGACAGAGCTTAGAATCAGACCATATGTCAGATGTAAATGAAATTCATCCTTGAGCAGCCTGCAAGATATGAACATACTATATGTAATCGATAGCTGTACACTTACAGCAAGGTCACATTTGATAGCTGCAAAGTATTCATCCCATGCATTGATAATTAATTGCCGAAATTTTGTACGATGAGGGATATCGAAATCCTTGATATCTTGACGTAAGAGGCAGAGCAGCCGACGAAACTCTGGACACTCAACAACACTTATTGCCTAGAGATGGCAGTTAATGAGATTACATAGAAAATAGATAGTACTCACTTAGTTGTCAGCTACGATAAACTTCACAATATGTTTATGCATCTCCTCGATGGAGAATTTTGGTAAGTCATGATCTGAAGATGCTGACTTGCCAACACTGGGCTGTGAACCGCTAAGTCTGAGATTTGGGGGAGGGCCAAGCATCTCGATTGTGCATGTAAGATCTTTGAGTCATTCCAGCATCTGGGTGAAGGTCCAGCCTTCATTGAGGCGATCCCCAACAGGATGTATGCCAATTGGCCATTGCTGCTTCTCGGATTCCTGGAGGTAGAGTTCGATATGGACTTTATATATGTGGGAACGAAGAGGGGTATTGCTCGTAGATGAACCGTAAATAGTTAGTGGACAGGATGAGTCAATCTTATTTAAATCCCTGGTAAAGGTGGTGAGAAAGAACATAGAAGACCCCCAGATGTGTTACTTATTCGCATGGAATGCAAATGCACTCGCCAGTGTCCGAGTTCTTCCTAAAGAAAAACTGGACATCAGAAGTAGACTTAAGGCCTCTTTTTCGTGGCAAAGGGATCAGTGAGGAGAGTACTAGTCATTGTCTGTAGTGGGCTCGGGTGTGTGTGGGCGTTGACTATGACTTCAGGTGGGTCATCTTCATCTTCACCGCTGCTGACATTATTGAGGTCGATCCACTTGCCATTGTCCAGATGAGTAGCTGTGTTGTCCTGCCTAAATCTCTGAGGAAGCTGCCATTGTCTCCTAGGGCGGTGAAGAGCAGTAGCAATTGCAGCAGCTGCAGTGGTAGTTGCAGCAGCAGCAGGAATGACAGGAATGGGAGTGGGAGCAGCAGGAGGGAGAGCAGAAGGAGCAGGGGCGACAGGCTCAGGAGCAGCTTCAACCTGGGGAATTTTAGTGTTTTGTCGACAACGGCCACGATGGTTCATGTTAGTAGCAGTAGTGCTGGAGATATAACAAGAGACTTGCCTATGTAGTATATATACCTTTGTCCTGGGTCTCCCCAGGAAAATACCGATGTGTACGATGGCATGGAATCACCTGATTCTTAGCGTTGCAGGGTCTAAACACGATGGTTAATGGTGATACATAATGAAAAGGACATACACATACATTTTGCTTAGCAACTCTCCATAGCATCACAACTTGCCCCTACTGTATCGGTCAGATCACAGTGACCGGCTCTTGGATGTAGGTGGGGATCTCCATGAGGAGAACATGAGGGTTGAATCCTGGGCGATGTAGAGATACAACAATTGCTGGACACTACACGAAGTAAGTGTTTAGCAATATAAAAAAGTGTTGTGATCGTGCACAGCCTAGTCTGCTATACTTGCAAGACAAGTGCATTTGACCCGAGGGGTTAGCTATTTGGAATGGTCTGTAGTTAGTGAAACAATAAATGGTCAAAAGTCCAAGTGCGAGAAACAAAGTCCAAGGGTATATCTATGATGTCTGATGCCAAAGTGTCAGGTCCGATGTTTTCAGGTTTTGGGTTAGCGGGTTTTGGGTTTGGGTTTAGCGGGTTAGCGGGAATGGCGATAGCAAACATCGGGAAAGCGAGTGGTATGCGGATTAACAATAATGATGGGTGTTTCGGATAGAAAGAGCAGTAATATTCGCAATGTCAACTAAGAACTATGAAATATCGGGTTTGACCACTAAGTATCAGGAAACGGCTCCCTACTACTTGGATAATGAAAATACTCGTAGTCAGTCCAATATATATGTAAGTCCATAGAAATCCGGAACCCTATAGGCGAAAGTAGTGGCTGACAATTTCGGGTCCGAAGTACATGTAAACTAACATGAGGCACTGTGGATGATGGGAAAACATGTAATAGCACTTGCTACGACATGAGTAATGTGTGAAATAATCAACTATGCACCTAGTGGGGCTAGCAAGACAGGATGGGACATGGATAGGACAAGTGCGTGGGAAAATATCAGGTCTGATGCGGCCGAAATGTCAGGTCTGCTAGTCAAAGTGTCAGGTTTGTGTTGGGTTGTGCGGGTTACATTGGATAGTGACGGGCATTGAACATGTATCGGGAAATCAGTGAATATGAGCCTAGCGTGAGCTCAAGTGCTACACCAGACTTCATTCTGAAATTCAGGGCACATACTTGGGTAAGGGGCACAGCACATGAGCTGAAGCCAAGCCCCTCGGAATCAGTCCTACCCTTTGTGCACGGTTTTAACACAGGGTCAGAATTTCAACAAGTCACAGCTCATCTCAGAAATACATGCCTAGCACAATGAGAGCCCCTATACTGAATGGAACAAATTCACCAACGATACCTATTGCCTTCACTCCAGGTACCAAATTCAAGATGTCAAAGAGCAAGAGCGATAGAATGCAAAGTACCCTTGTATCTGTCACTGCTCCAATCTTATGCCTGAACTCAAGGAATGGCAGAGCAATAAAGGACAATAGTCTGCCGGTCATGTAGAGCTCCAGAATCATGAACATTGCGGACATGGTCAAGGCTGTAGGAAGGTAGCTTCATTGTAACATTAGACAGAGATGCCACATCAGTAAAACACAAATTTCTCCCAGATAATGCCTATTTTGACAGTTTCACACAGTTGCCCACAGACCCTCACAGAGCAGACAGCGCTCACATAAGGCATATAAGCACAGACAGGTAATTCACACAGTTCCAACAGGATGTATAGCTATCATAGTTATGCTGTTCCAGTTGAGCGACAAATGCCAGTACAAATAAACTCGTACTACTAGATACTACCAGTGCGAATCATTCTGTTAAAAAATCAATTGAATATACACAATGATGCATGATGTACTTGGTATGATACAAAAAAACAGTGCATGACTACGAAATACACATGTCCCAATGTCAATCCAACTGGATAGTAATGTTTTGACTGGTGGCAGCCTGTGACTCAATGTGAGAACCTGTAGCTAGTCAACTATAGCACCATGAATGTCAATGTATCCAGAGACTTATTGTATAAAGCATGGGGAAATGCATGATGAGAAAGACCTTGTTTTTAAAAGGCAATCTGCATATACCCCAATCCAACATCTGCCTTGTCCAGTTTGCGCCTGGATATACTGGATTTAAATTTTGATAAATTGGCCAGAACTTCATGCTTGTGGACCATGCAATCAGCCAGTGATTTCTTGGGTCTGAATACCTCTCATCTGGCTCTCACGATGACATGCACCAAACTTGTTTTGTGCATAGTCATGGCTACTTTTGAGCTTTGATGTTCTCTGTTTTACTCTATGAAATTGCTAAGAATTTTCTATAAACACATTATGATTGATTTGAGTAATTTTCAGACAAACCCATAATGCTACATAATAATTCAATTAACACTTATCCAGTTTAAAGATAAGTTCCAAACATACCACAACACATTACTCAGCATTCTCTCACAATTCTTATGATTGTTTTTTACAAGTCTTCACATGTTTTTGTATGTTCTGAAACATATTTACGGTAACATCCCAACATTTTGACAGTTCATGTGTGATCAATGGCTTAGTCAGATGAAATGGATTAGTAAGATGAGATGGATTAGTCAGGAAACTGAAGGAAGAAAGTTAATAGATGGGAATATTTGAGAAGTGAACAAGTCATCATGGGACATTTCAAGCATGACTCAGTGAGTCATTATGAGTCATTTTTCTGTCTCAGTCACTATGAGTCATATTTCCTTAATTAGATAGTTACACAGTGTTAAGAACGTGCTCAAGGGTCGTATCTGAAGGGCTTGGCTTCGGCTTGTGCACTGCACCCCTTACCCAAGTATGTGCCCCTAACTTCCGAGGGCTAATGGACGACATCCGGAGTCCGATGCGCGGGAACTCCAGCAGACATTCAGGAACAAGTGATAAGACTAATCCAGACAATGTCCAAACTAGAAAGGAAACAGCGGAGGACTACCAAAGGTAGAGGTGGAGGTGGTAAGTCAATAGGAGTCGATCCTAAGACTGTCAGAGAAGACAAGAAGAGACTCAAGTTGGATGGAGGAGGGAATGAGCAGAATCTAAGATAATATTTGAACTGAGGAAATACAGAGACTTTACAGGGTTTATATACTACAAAGGACATAACAGAGAATCAGTCAGTGCAGTGCGAGGCTATGGACGGAGCATGTGGAACACTTAACACTAGTCTATCGGAACTTAGTAAAATGAAGACAGAAATGAATAAGGGACAGAAAATAAAGCACACTAACTGATAAGGGAAATACTAAAGGGAAAAGGCACGGAAGATAGAAGCTAACCAGATCCGGAAGTCCGGAGATGATTGCGTGATTGGTCTGGGTCCAGAACGTGGGATATGACACACAGCCACATTTAGAGTAGTATATAAGGGGCCCAGTTTCCCCTCTGAATAATGACAATCTCCCTTTTGAAATAAGCTTCCTTTGAGAGGACAGACATCCCCCTTTTAGAGAGAGGGAGGAGGATTTGAGTATCTTCCTGAATTTCTCACCCTAAATTTGTGTGAACATCTGAGTGAATATTAGTTTATTCCCTTCATTCTTTTGTCATCATTTCCCACAACATACTGATCTTCTGAGGCCTACCTTGAGCCAATCCTTGAGTTACACTAGCTGGTACACAGTTATCAGTCATCTAGTTGTAGTTTCATCACATTCTCTTTACAAACACAGGATACCTTTTCTGTTGGGAGAATTTATGTATTTTTAACGATTAGCAGGACGACAATAAGACTAGCACTTTATTCAACAGTATTAAGAGCTTGGCTGCTTTAAGACTACATCAAGAGGGTGTACTCTGTTCTGATTCTGCATCATACTCATCATGAGTGCCTGAGCAGCAGAGAAGTTAGTTTCAAAGCCACATATTTCGGTTGATTCAATTGTGTTAGAGGCTTAGTTTGATCTCCTCTAATTTTTGAGAATAGGGAGTGTTTTACAAGATATTACTCTGATTCATTGTGTACTGTTGTGATCCATATATTCATCTTCATATTGCACACCTTTGCAATCCTCTTCTAGTAGCATCATAGTACTGCATCAAGCCAGTTATCAATTTAACTACACCATTTACGATCCTTATCTTTAGCGTTCTAAGCACTGCATCAAGCCAGTTAACGAACTATCGACCTTCAAGTACCTAAGCACTGTATCAAGCCAGTTAATGGTCACTATCTCAACCCACCTAAAGTCATCAGAAGTTTGCTTAGATTGACACTGCTATTTACGCCTCCTCCCATGAATGACCATATTATCAACTGTTGGTATTTGTCTGAACCGTTGACCGTGGAGGATAGTGAGAACTGGTGATTTTATTGCCAATCACATCCTAGTAAGACAACATTATCAACCATTGGTATTTGTCTGAACCATTGACTGTGGAGGATAGTGAAAACTGGTGATTTTATTGCCAATCACATCCTAGTAAGACAACGAGTTCCATAAGTAACTTAGCTTCAAGGTTGTCTGTGTCTTCAATGCTCTACAAGTATGTTAGATGATAGATAATAGTTGCTGGTAGAAATATTGAGCCACTTACCATAGAGCCAATAGTGTCAGCAACATTGTATAATTCCAAGAGATCACAGTCGTGGTTGCTGATTTTCACCTGGGCTTGGAGACATTGATGGTGACCTTGACATTGGACTTGTAATTATACCTTTGGACTTTGTTTCCCGCACCTCAGACTATCTTCCTTTTCATATAACTAATTATTCTAATACCATACAGCAAACCCCTCGGGTCGAACGCACTTGTCTTGCAAGTATAGCAGACTAGGCTGTGCATGACCACAACACATTTTTATATTGCTAAACACTTACTTCATGTAGTGTCCAGCAATTGTTGTATCTCTACACCACGCTTCGGACTATCTTCCTTTTCATATAACTGATTATTCTAATACCATACAGCAAGCCCCTCAGGTCGAACTCACTTGTCTTGCAAGTATAGCAGACTAGGCTGTGCACAACCACAACACATTTTTATATTGCTGGTTACTTACTTCGTGTAGTGCCCAGCAATTGTTGTATCTCTACACCGTGTCATGTCTGGCTTTGGTCAGCGCAGCAGTAGTATTTTTTACCTCTACTCAACATTATAATATATTGATTCAAGTTTTCTCTCTATAGTACAACTGCATTCTCGATGGTCTCGCGAAGAATGGCCATGGAAAATATTACCCAAAGTTTACTACAAGGGAATATGGCCCTATCTACTCCAAAATGGTCCAAATGCTCAAGGACATCCTTCAGGATCTGTATCATGGCCCTAGGTTATTGGCGCAACTGTGAGAGTGGGCTGAAGCTGGATGGCGAGAATGTTGCTTTTGTGTGTCTTATTTGA
Organism: Suillus discolor; assembly: GCF_016758755.1. NCBI lineage: Eukaryota > Fungi > Basidiomycota > Agaricomycetes > Boletales > Suillaceae > Suillus > Suillus discolor. The sequence goes on from NW_024541368.1 coordinate 13,831, forward strand.
TACTAATTTCATCCATGCAGGACCACAAATTTGAGGGTCAACGGAGCTGCGGGGGCTCAATATGACCACCTGCAGATCATTCTTGACTAATGCTTCATATTCACATGTCCAAGTATTTCTGTTTCCTACATTTGTTTACTGTATTTTGTTATCTCACTTATCATTCTATTATCAATATGATCTATTATGCTACTACATATCTGGCTGAGTTTTGTGTACAAGGAGGTCTGTAAGCCTCTGTGCAGAGTGACACCTGAATTTGAGCACAAATTCTGTGCACAAGGCAGTCACTGGAGTGTCTGTGAGATTCTGTGTAGTGTGGCACAGAACAGGTGCATCTGTGAGTCACTGTCACAGAGGGACCAAGCTGTCACCCTTGGGTGCTGTCCAGTGCTGTACAGTTCTGTACAGCACATATTAGTTTACTGATGCATGAGCAGCACCTATCACTGACCTTGTCCTGTAGCACAAGTACATGTTGAGCTGTAGCACATATCTGCAGCTATGATGAGTTCAATTCCAAACAAGAACAAGACTACATACACAACTGTTCCTGCGCTTATAGCACATGTTGCAACCACAAAACCTTACACGTGTTGGTCAAGCCCGCATGTTAGACTAGGATGCACTACTCACCTCCAGAAATGAAAAGCCAAAACTAAGCTAAATATATTTCCTACTGCTATAGCTTGAATTTTTGTAGATCAATATTTAGAATAATCAAACCCATGGAATGAGCACAAGCGGTAGAAATGCCTTCCAGTGCAATAATAAATGCTGCAAAATGAGATATGCATTGCTATAATGATAGCTTTGTGACTCACCACAAGTAGAAGCTCCACTATTGGAATCAAATGACAACAAGGATGAAAAGTGGGCCACACTTGCAAAAGCGAAACAGAAAGAAAGTAATAAGACAAGAGCAGAGTTTTCTTCAATGCTGGAATTTTGATCATCCCAGAAAAGTGTGTCCATGGGAGGCTTCTCTGAATTGCTCCAAAGAGTGTCATGTCCATTGCAAAAGTCAGCATCTAGCTGCAGACCCCTTCACTCATCAGAGGCCTTGTAGCACATTCGATATAGGTGACATGTCACTGGTGAGGTCACAATGCATAGTAGGCTACAAATAAAAACCCAACCTAAAAAGAAAGATGTAATCTGACGACTGAGGTGCAGAATTAGTCAATACACTAGAAACACAATCAACTCACTAGTTGGGGTGTTCCAAAAATTCACTGACAGATAGTGTTTTTGCATTACATACCACAAGAGTACTTCAAAATGTGTTGTAGGCCAGCATCCTGGACAGTGGTAGTGCTTGCAAAAAAAAGATGGATGAGACCAGCTCAGAAGATAAGAAGAACATTTTGAGGACCAGCCTCTAGTACAATCATACACTGCACAGCAAGGGAATGTTAGGGAGTAACAGATAAGTTTCTGTCAGTCTGAAAATTGTTTGGATGATTTCAATTTATATTTAACTTAACCTGCACAGCCTAATTGAGATATATCAATAGGCCATCACTATGATAGTGGTCACCGTCCACAGTGGCACTAGTACCTGTCCATAACATTGGCATATCAGAGCTACCTGACCTCAACATGACAGAACGAGCCTTGATGACCACAAACTAAAGGGACTGCATTTAGTGGCAAGTACTACTAGTAGTTGTGGTCTGGTGGCTAGTGTTGTTGTCAAGTTGGCAGGCAGTAGTACTTACTTGGGGTAATGATGACTCGGAGTCTATTAAGCCAGCTTGGCTCTGAGCAATGGGTTTATTTCAGTGCTACAATCAAGATTGAGTTACATTTGAAGCATGATGATCACTTGAGGGAATAGCATTGGCAATTTGTTTGTTAATATGAGCGGTTTCCAATCACCAATCTAGAATGCGCTGCATAAGGTTATCTGATGATAACCTGACCAAATAATATTACAGCAGTTTGCATAATGCTAGAGGCCAGCGGTATTTCCAAAAAAAGTGTGCATTTATTTTCGAAAAAGTAGTGCTACAAAGATTGATTTTTATCTCAACAATGAAGCAAGCTATTGACATGGTCCAAGTGACAAAACTGATCAGAAAAATCAAACACAGATGACCAGTGAAAAAACTAAGTGATTTGGTGAAGTTGGTGGTCACCTGCTCTCAGAGCCAACAGTCTACAACAACACTTTTTTCTCCAGTCAAATGTCTCCCTTACCCCACTATGAAAGGTCACAAATTGTCGCAAGAACTATGCAAAATTGTCATCCGAATGCTACCACTCCTTGACACATCTGAAATTATGGCATACACCGGTGCAAGCAAATCGACAATAGAAAGGATTGCGCAATGCTATAGGTTGACTGGGAAGCCGTATAAAGAAAGCCAGAGTGGTAATAGTGGTAGAACTCAAATGATGGACTTGGAAGATATTGAGGTGCGTACATATTCAATCTCTTTTCACACAAATTCTGACATAACAAAAGTACATGCATGGCCATTTGTCCTGCAGCTGTGATATGTATCTAGACGAGCTCCGTGATGAGATTAGCCAGGCTCGTGGGAAACACCTGTCATTGTCCACAATCTGGCGAACACTTCATCACACAGGCTATTCAAGGAAGAAAGTTAGTGTTACAAGTAACATCGGTCACGTGGCCCCCCTATCATTTTCCCTTCGTCCTCACCCTCACCATCTACTGGCTCGTTGAAAGTACAACAATTCAGATGGTGAGTCTGAACAATGTTGGGTCTTGCAGAACCTAGCTGCTATGCGACCCTAAAGGGTTTCTGGACCAGACTCAAGGCTCAGAGAAGAGGAAATATGATAGAAACTTGCTGAGTACTCTGACTCACTCATACTGGTAACTGGTGAAAAGATAACTTGATTATGTAAGCTACAAAGTGCCAACATAAGGTAAGGTAAAGACAGTCTCTCCAAGCCTAGCCAGAAATGAATCCCTACATTGTCCTCCTATACCGACTATCTGTTGATTGGATCCTCAGGACTGTTCCTGTCCCTTGCATCACCCGCCTCCTTGCACGTGCATGCACGTTCCTCTTATGATTCGACCACCAATGTGGTCCCACACCTCTGACTTGGTCTGACTCATGCCACCAATGTGGCTCTCCTTTCTTGTTCTCTTCTGATTGCGCTTCCCGCACGTTGTATTCTTACTGTTAGATCGTTCCAATGTTTCTCGGTCTCATTCCACATTCGACCACCCCATCACTAATCTGGCTGTGTTGCCAATGCACCTATACCATTCCCGTTTCCCCTTCACCCTTACCTACAGTGCAGTAATCCTGCCCTTAACCCCCTCCACTTAGTATAAGTAGTTGGTCACTCTGTACTAGATTCTCTAACTTGAATCTACTCAATCTTCCCTGGAACATACTTCTCTCTGAAGCCTCTCAGCTTCAGTCTCTAGTATCTTTTCTTAGCTGCTCTTCACAACTAAGTCTACCTCAATTGACACTCATCATTCGGACAAGACTGTCCTTACTTTGAACCTGGTGACTTCACAGACATCCATCTTAGAAGTCATGTGACATACACGTCTGTGATCGCTGCCGACTCAATGTCGCCAGTCTCACTCGTTATACCAGATCCTTCCGGTTACGTCACGAACGTTAAGCTGACGACGCCCCTCTTAGGGCTCCACATAACAGACCTATTTGAGTGCATAACAGTTAGTGTCTTGATTCTCATTGACAACAATGTTTGATTGATGTGTGCAATAGATAACTCAAGAAGTGAGAGAGCAGAACATTGATAAATGTGCTGAGTACATGTATCAGATTGGCCTCAAGTATAGACCCGACCAACTTATTTTTGTTGACAAGAGCTCCATAGATCATCATACTGGTCGTCATGGTTATGGCTACAGTTGTGGACAAACAAAGTCATCTAGTTTGGTGACTGAATTTTATAGCCTCACCAATCTAACAGGAAATGTCAAAAATAGTATAATAGTACTCTAAACAACATTTAGAACATGATGGTATGAGCCAATTTTTCATAACAGTAAATTTGACTTTTCAAGGGCGAAAATTTGGCACACCCCCAAAAAAAATTGCTAAAAATCACGAAAAAATTGGAAATGACTCCTTTCATTGAGTTAATGTTGAAGCTATGCTCAGAAAGTTATATGAGTGGAATGAAATGGTGCCAAAAAAAATCTTTTGTACCTCTCATCCCAACTGTCATGGCTCGTCTCCAAGGAAACCTGCAAGAAAATACCGACTTCGGAATCAAGCACCTTCCTGCCATGTTTCAGTGACAGAACCTAGTAGTGTAGTAGTGTACTATGTAGGGCATGAGTGTATCTTTCTACCAAAGTTTCACTACAAGCTCAATCCAATTGAGATAGTGTGTAGGTCACTTTCTAGACATTAGAAAGTGTTTAATTGTCAAGTCAGTACTGGGGTTGGTGCAAGTATCGTTATTGTCAAATGTCGAAGCCAAATTTTGCAGCTGCAAAATGAGTGGCGCAGGAAATCTTAGATTCATGTCCAGTCCAGGTGATCCAGCAGTTCATCAATCAGACATATCATTTTATGAGTGCATATACTAGGATTGGATTAACCAGAAAAGCAGCAGAATGGGCTGTCTGTAAACAGAATGACATGATCAAGTCACTCAGCGTGTGATGATGGCAATTGAGGTGGTCTCGTTGTAGGTATTAGCCTCTAGAAAAGTTGTTCAAATGACCAAAAAATTTTGGCACACTCAAAATGTCGTGGGAAAACTTCGAAAGAGTCGTTTTTAGACCTATTTTGATGTCCTGAATCCAAATCTGAAGTTAGTTTGGCCCCAAAAATTCATATTGTCGAGATACCAAACTAGATGACTTTGTTTGTCTACGACTGTACTCATGAACGAATAGACAGGCATTACAAAAGGTTTTTTTTGTTCGTGGCCGATGGTATGACCAGTCAATGATCACTTGAAGTAGAAGTGTACTGATTTCCGAGAACTGATAGATACTCGGTGCTCCCAGCCCTTAGCTTATCAGGAATCCTGCTCGTGGACATCATTGAGGGCTCTTCTACCAAGAGAAGATTTTCCCTATTCATAGATGCATTACTCAATTAGATAAATCCATTCCCTGGTCTGAACTCAGTCATAGTCATGGACAACTGTAGCATCCACAAATCTGTACTTGTACAGGAAATGATACTCGAACAGTAAAGTAACTCAATCATTCAGGCATTGTTCCATCTAACCGCCAGTGTCTTTGCAGGGGAATGCGATTTGAATTCTTGCTGCCATATTCTCTGGACTATAACCCCATTGAACTGGCATTTTCAGCCATGAAACACCACCTTCGTCGTGATAAGCTGAGACTTCAAATGGCAACAGAGGGCCGTGATGACGCTGATGTTTTTGCTGTATTGAATGATGCGATATTTACTGTGACACTGAATGATGTAGCAGGATGGTTTCATAAATGTCAATACTTATAATTACAGGTGATGGAATAGAAATGCTCTAAGTATATGTCAATGAAAAGTCAGTACTAGTAATATGACCATCTGCGCTTGTGCCTAAGGTGCTGCATCTGTTCTGCCTTTAACACCTCACAATCCTTTCTTGCATATGTCTCAAGAAGCTTTGCAGTGCCGACAGAGACGTCAGGACACCATTCCAAAATCTTGTCTGCGATGGTGAGCATCGGGTCAATGCTCTTGAACATGCGCTTATACCCAAAGCCATGAAAATAGTCGATAATGCTATCTCTTGCGAAAGCACGGTTGTCGCCCTGTGGCCCTTTATCCAGTTCCCAGAGCCAGTCAGGTATGAGTGGATAGAGTGCAGGATTGTCGGCATCAATAGCTTGAGCAATGTCTGAATTGAGATCTGGTGAAGGACGTCGATGGAAATGATGATCTTGATCGTGAGTATGATAGTTAGGACCTGGTAAATGGTGTTGGCATGCAAATGTGTAATGATTGTGGTTCTGGTTTGGATATGGATTGAATGATTGTGGTGGATAGTAGAGCTGACCAGCAGGAACAGGCAGCAGATAATTGTAGAATGGATGAGGCGCAATCAGCTGAGGAATGCTGAACAGGTGAGGAGCATGATGATAAGCAGGTGGCTGCATAAGTATGTTTGCCGGTGTAGGTTTACAACTCAGAGTGGTGCTAAAGGCTCCAAACTGATATCTTTATGTTGTAGGTCATTCACTGCCTATCTGCTATACTTGTGGGACAAGTGCATTCAACCCTAAAGGGGAAGCTAGTGCAGCAAAGGTCTAGAAATAGATGCAGAAGGTGCCGCTTGTCAGCCGATGCAAAGCGCGAGAAATAGGCGGGTGCGCGCGCGTAGCGCGGGAACGTAGTGGCGGGCGAAAGCCGAAGGCGTGGGAAAGACGCGGCTGCGAAGCGGCCAATGCGTGAGAGGTTCAGATGGTAATAGAGATGAAGGACAATAGAAATAGATGTAGAGCGAGGCAATGATGGATACGATGCAAGCGGTAAACGGATACTGATTGCCAATAGCTACCAACTGTAAGCTAATGGGAGTTTGCTACTGGGACATCCGGAAAACAAGCTACTGAAAGATATGTACTGCTAGTGCTTAAGTATAGTGCTAAGTGCTGTCACGCAGAACCGAGCCGATGCGCTACTGAGTTAGGTATGTAAAGCTATATGTAAATAAGGGTCTATGATGAAATAAAGGTGGTCCGATGCGAAAATGGTCTGATATGTAAATATAATCATGAAATAACGTACCATTGGGTTGGTTTTGGACTATGGATGGGTGTGGAACATCGGCCGATGAAGCGTGAGAAAAGCGGCCGCTAAGTGCGGCTGTGCATGCACGCAGGAACATTGCGGGAAAGTTGCGGCCGCTATGCGCGGCTCATGGGAGAGCTGTGCTTCATGTAGGAAAGTAATAGGGTGCTGAGGGATACCACAAAAATAGCCTCTACGAGGCTACAAGGACTCCAAGTCCTACACCAGTCCCTGATGTGCATGCTCTGGTACTGGTTGAATGCCATTGGCAGGACTTGACAAAGCAGTTTCAAGTTGTTTAACTACAGACACAGGGTCTGCCTGTTTTCTCTGTGCATCATGATCCTCGATCTTGAGAACAGGGGGGGGATTTTTGCAAGTTGTATACATTAGGAAATTTGTTGTGTAATAGTCCCATTAGCACGATCACTTAGAGAATCAGCGAAGTACCCATACAATCATGAATGCCCAGTGGCTTATGTCGGACAATGGAATTTTATGATGGTCACCATTTTTCATAACAAAACAACATCCTTGGTGTTGTGCGCAGGCATATTTCATTTGCAATCCAACAACAATCTTTGGTGGGGGGAGTTTTGCGACATCAGTGTCATCATCCCAGTTGACAGCATCTGTTACAGACTTGGATAGGTCTTCTCAACAACAGCACAAATGTGCCCTCTGAGGTTGAGGGTATTGTAGCCTTGACGGAATGTCAAGGGTTCCTCTGGTTATCTCAGTAAGATGGCGCTCATTGAGATACAGGGCTAATAGATTGACTAAGACAAGGGGTGCTTGGCTTAGAAGTGCGGTCAAAGACAACTAAGCTTGAAGGCTTAGTTGAACAGATTTCAAGGGAAAACCAAGTAGATTAAAGTAAAGAACTAGTACAATAATCTGTCTACTTATATATGTCAATATACAAGGGTTCAAGCTCAGTCTGTATCTAATAGTATATCTGGGATCTGTTACGTCGACTGTAGGTCGGCGTGTGCGAACTAGGATAGGTCTTCTCAGCGACGACTCGAGTGAGTCTACTGAAGCTGAGCGTGGTCTAGCCTTGATGGAACGTCAAGGATTCCTCCGGCGATCTCGGTAAGACGGCGCTCGTCGAGATGCAGGGCTAGCGGATACGTGCAGAGGCGTATGGGAGCGACTCTGAAGTGCGGTCTCACACAAGGAAGCGGTTAAGCTAAGATGAGCAAGTTCTGTGGTAGAACCTAGTAGATTAAAGTGAAGTATAATCTACAACAATGTATGTACTTTATACATAGTGTATCTAAGTGTTCAAGCTCAGTCTATAATCTATAGTATATCGCTAATCTAAGATAGCTAGACATGAGGTTAGATAAAGTACATGAGGCTTAGCCTCTGATCAAGCATGCGGCGCCAAGGGCTGCTGCGCATAGGTACAGGAAGCGCCAAGCGCTCCGGGTCTTCATACATGAGGCGCCTAGGGCGCTCCGGGTCTTCATGAAGCGACATGCTGTATACATGCGCTGATCTAGGGTGTCCATGAGGCGTACTGCCTCCATGGACCAGGTACAAGGCCGTCTAGGCCAGGGGCGGGGTCATAGCATCAGGCGGGGTCATAGCGCCTTGAGGCGGGGTCATAGCGGTCCAGACCGCTGTTGTTCTAGGCGCAGGCGGCGCACCGCCGCGCGGGGAGTCTAGCAGAGCGGGGGCAGGTGTAGGGAGAGCTGGGGCTCTAGTAGGTGTTACAGATCCCTGTAACAGGATCTATGGTATTCATGAGATAAGAGAACATGAGGTCAACCATGAGGACAGATAAGATACATGAGGCTTAACCTCTGATCAGTCATGAGGCACCAAGGGCGCTCCGGATCTTCATGAGGCGACATGAGGCGTACATGCGCCAGTCTAGGTGTCCATGAGGCATACAGCCTCCATGGATCAGGTACAAGGCCTTCTAGGCCAGGGGCGGTGTCACAGCAGTCCAGACCGCTGTTGTTCTAAGTTCTAGCGGTGTGCCGCTGCGTTGGGAGTCTAGCAGAGCGGGGGCTTCTGTAGATGTTATGGTAGACTGTAACAGCATCAGCAGGTTTCCCACCACCATCACTGTCCTCATCATCTGCCTTTCCCCTCTTGTTTGCTCGAGCCTGAGTGAATTGGTGGGTTATTTTGTGTTCTGCATTCCTTATTCGTGCTTACCTTTGTCTTACTGCTGGTCAATGTCCCCTTCTTCAATTCACCATTGCTTACTTCTAGCAACCGTATATCAACAATCTCTACCGCAAACTTCTTCTTCCGTGACCTTCCAGTCACACCGCTGAGTTCTTCACTTGCATCTCCAAGCAACTGGAGCAGGTTGCGAGCCAAGTCGAGTTTATGCGGGGAAGCTGTCTTCGCATTAGTCGAAAACTTGTAGGCAATACTGAGGTTCTCTAGGAAGATCTCCATAGCCTTTGCAATCTTGCGATGGAAGGCATCCCAGGATATATCGGACCTCACAGTCAAAGTGTCAAGGACACCGTTGACCAGCACATTGAGAGGTATGTCAATTACCTCTTCATCAGTTTCAGGTTCCTCGTTATCTTCAACGCTGTCCTCTGATTCAGATTCTACATCACAGACGAGGTAAGTTTCTTTTGCAAGAGCAGTGACGGTCTTAATTACTCACCCTCCTCATCTCCCGATTGGCTATGCTCATCATCCAAGCCACTGGCCTCAGATTCTTTGAGGTTCTGGAAGAAGTCTTCATCCTTGATACTGTATTTCCCAACCAGATCTGGGACCTCCAAGTCTCCAACTGGCCAAGCTAAGCCAAGTAACAATGTGGCGGCTGTGTTCTCATCAAAGTCAGTGGACTTTGATGTCGCTACAGCTGCTCTGATGTCTGGTGCAGAGCTGGATCCACCTGGCACTGTGGCTGCCAACAAAGTGCTAGACTTTTCTGGTGGAATGGGCCATGGCCGTGGTTTAGTCTTTGAGCCGACTTCCTGACTTGGAGGATGTTCTGCCTGTGTACTACTGGGGGGCTGTAATTGCTTTTTCGGAGGACGACCGCATTTCCGGGGCTCCTTGACCTTGCGCACTTGGGTAGAAGCCTTTGCCATCCTGCCAGACAATGTAGCAGACCATCGGGAAAAGTGAGATGTGTGTGAATTTGGTTTTTATACTAGTAGACACGAGGCAAGTGTCCACTTCGCCAAATCATTCCATCCTTTCTACAGTCTTCTGCACCTCATTTTTCTGATCAAGTTTGTATCTTACCGCTTGTCATTATCTTGCTTTGTTACTGAAATAAAAATCAATCTTTGTAGTTCTACTGGCTCTGAGAGCAGGTGACCACCAACTTCACCGAATCACTTAGTTTTTTCACTGGTCGTCTGCGTTCAATTTTTCTGATCAGTTTTGTCACTTAGACCATGTCAATAGCTTGCTTCGTTGTTGAGATAAAAATCAATCTTTGTAGCACTACTTTTTCGAAAATAAATGCACACTTTTTTTGGAAATACCACCGGCCTCTACCATTATGCAAACTGTTGTAAAGTATTAGGCCACCCCCGAATGAGGGGTTAATAAAGTCAGTAAAGCTACATCACGTGAAAATCACGTGAATGTTGACCAAACATTGAGCCAAACATATTTTCTGGGTCAAACTTGAGATTACCAAATAGCTGGAAGTAACTTAGGGCCTCTTCCTGCTGTTCGCCATGGACAACACACCGCAGCTGGGTACAGCTGCAGACCTTGAGATGCGGGCTGCTCGCATTGCGGACCCTGGAATAGGTATGTGTTCTCCGATCAAATATAGCTCTCCGCTGTTGAACACACTGGTCATAGATCTCAAAACGAAGCACAATGTTGCATGCGAGCTACGAGAAATGATAGACACTGTCCGAGATGCTGAATCTGCGCGAGTATTCCCTCAAATGATTCCAGTTCTCTTGGAAATTCTGAACACTGGGGAAGCTGCATATCACAAAGACATCATGGAGTACCAATTCAGGCGCGTGCTGCTTGAAATCATACATCGCATACCCTACGGGGAAACTATACGGCCTCTGGCTCTGCCATTGCTTAGTGGTATGCTTCATGCCTTGCGCCATGATAATGAGGAAAACGGCGTCACTGCATGCAAAATTATTATCGACCTTCTACGCTCATTTCGATCGCTGACAGAAGAGCTGGTTGCCGAGTACATGGGAATTCTTCAAGACGTATTTCGCAACATGAGGGGACTTGTCCTCGAAACACTCTGCGAGGACTCCCCTGTTCTTGATCCCAATGTCGTCCTTCCCAGCATTCGCAGTTTCAAAGTCCTCGCCGAGATGGGAATGGTAGTTGTCACCTTTTCTCAAAGCCATCGCCCCCTTGTCCTTCACGTTATTCAAGCAACACTCTGTCTGAATTTCGAGGTTCTGGGTCTCGAATCACCCGCTCAGAAAAAAGCTAGAGAAGATCATGAAGCCATGGGATCTTACTGGTCCGGCATGGCACCCACCATAAAGAATCCTCAAGCCTATATGGATTTCATCACTGGGCAAATCAAGGTATGCATCCCTGTAACAATCTCGACAATCAAGAATACTCACTGCGTAGATGGTATCTTATGTTGCATATGTCATGCGAGGCTTCGGAGAACAGTTCGACTCCTTTGGAGAGAGGCTCATTCTTGCTGCTCTCCGATTAATGCAAGATTTGCCTCCCAACGGCATTCAGGCACGAAAGGCGAGTTGCATGTATCAAAAACGCAACTAGACCTAATACATCTTCTAGGATCTGATAGTGGTACTACGGCATCTGATTGGCACGCAGCATCGGAAGGCTCTTTTACCACAGATCGACAAACTATTTGATGAACGTATTCTTCTTGGAGATGGAGTGGGTAGTAAAGAGACCTTGCGGTGAGTTCAGTTGATCGGCCAATGAGGAATTATAGTTGATGATCATGATTCAGTCCGTCGGTTTACGCATCGGTCGCGGACCTTGTGCATCACGTCCGGGGCGACCTCTCGGCAAATCAGCTCGCGCGTGTGGCGAAGCTGTATTCTGCGTTGATTCATAATCCGTACCTCAGTCATAACCTGCATACGCTGTTCTCCAAGATGATGTTCGGTCTGATCGAGAATATTACAACCAAGGATACCGCTCAAGGTGCCGCACGGGTACTGACTGCCATGTTCGAGACTTGTGTCGACAAAGTCGAGGCGATGACACTGGTCTTGGACAACGCACTTGAGAGGTTAGAGAAGGCTAAGAATGACGAAGAAGAAGGCGTCGACTTTTTGCTGATAGAGAAGACGCGACCTGTTGCAGGTGCTGCCTATGCAACTGAGAAGCCAGAAGAGGTTATTCATGGTGAGAAGACTTTCGATGTGCGCGAATTACCCTTTGACACCCTTGGTCATAGAATGTCGCTTTCTCTTTCGAACCCTCCTCCATGGGTTCCGTGTTTGCCTCGTGGGATTGAAAAAATGTGATGCTCCAGTTCCCGAAGGCACTCTGATTCTCCGTCTCTTTGAAAGTTGCATGAAATGTATGGCCCTATTTGATACCGAGCCACGCGACGCTACCGAAGCCATGGACTGGTTTAGCGCAGTTCTGCTGGAGGTCAATCTGCACGTATTCCAAGAGGTTTGGACCCACAAGATTGAGTTCTTTTTTGAAGCAGCTCGCAAGAGGCCTGCACTCTTACAAATTTGCCAAATTTTGTTCAGTCGTGAAAACGTCTCGCCAACTCTGGTAGCAATCGTCCTTCGTTTCCTCATTGACCGCCTGTCACTTCTTGGGGAATACGACGATCAAACAGCAGTTATTACCATTCGGCTGTTCAAAATGGCATTTGGTGCAGTCACGTCTTTTCCTGTGCCCAATGAACCCATTCTGGCTGCGCACTTAGCTAAACTCATCATGGATTGTTTCCCTCTCGCTGCCAAAGCCTCCAAGTCAACCAACTACTACCATCTTCTAAGAGGCTTGTTTCGCGCAATTGGCGGAGGAGGGGGTCGCTACGAGCTTCTCTACAAAGAGGTTCTACCACTCCTTCCCGATATGTTGGAGAGCTTAAACCGCCAGTTGCATGCCTCCGAAGGGTATGCGAGGGACATGATCGTTGAGCTTTGCCTTACGGTGCCATTGCGTCTCACACATCTCCTACCCCATCTCACATATCTTATGCGCCCCCTTGCACTTGCGTTACGTGGGACCCCTGAGCTCGTGTCTCAAGGTCTTCGTACCCTTGAGCTTTGTATCGACAACCTGACACCGGATTTCCTTGATCCGACTCTGAACACCGTTCTTCGAGAACTCATGGAAGCGCTTCATAGTCACTTGAAGCCACTACCTGCCAGTCACCACCATGCCCACACGACCATTCGTATTCTTGGCAAGCTCGGTGGACGCAATCGCCGTTTGTTGTATAAAGAGCCTGCCCTTGAATACAACCCATTCTCGAAGGCCGCAAGCGTTCCTCTTTCTTTCGGTGGCTCGATGGAAAACGTGAAGCTGGCTCCGATGATCAACTTAGCAGTCCGAACCCTACGCAAGGCCGCACCTGCCTATCGTGCCCAAACATACTCGCTATTGGAGACGTGTACTATCACTCTTCTGCATGATGTAAGCAAGCTTGGATAGTGTCGTACTTCACTAACTTTCGATGATGTACCATAGAACAGCCATGGGCCGGATGAATCTGCGGTGTTCGTAAAATCATTGGAAGCGATATTTGACGCGATACACATGCCCGAAGTGAAAGACGATGCAGACAAGTTCATTCGTGAGCTGTCTCGCACTGTATTTTCAATGGAGCTTCGCAAGAACGCTACTAAGGAAGCTGGCCTCAAGCGATATCCCAGCCCTCTGCTTTCGTCTTACTTGGAGGCCTTACCTTGCGCTCTTTCACGTGATAACACTGAAGAATTACACAAGGGCGAAGAACTTGTCACGTCAATCTTGAATGACCTGGTGGTCATGTGCGCTCAGAACGGTGCTACTGCACAGGATGTTGTTCCTACGCTGGTCCAAATCTCTGCGCGCTTCTGTGCCGTCTGCCTTGACGATTCATGGGTACGGAAGAGCGCAGGTTGCATTGGAATCAGGATTTTGACGTTTCTGCCTAATATCGGTATTAAATGGATGAGTGAAGTTGAACTTGTGCGAACCTTGCTCCATATCCTGAAGGATCTCCCCTTTGATCTTCCCCGCGATGTCACTGACGTGATCGAGGTCCTTAAACGTGTATTACGCGTTACCTACACGAATTTGGATGCTATGGCGGACGTCCCCATCATCGCTCGTGCCAAGCTAGTCCACATCATCGGTATCTTCTTCTCGGAGCTCTCAAATCCCAACCCAGTAGTTCGCCAAGCAGCCCAAATCTGCATCGATGTCTTCGTTGAACTCACTGGCAAGTCAGCTCACGAGCTCCTCTTGCCCCACCGGGATCGCATGTTGACAGCAATTTACACCAAACCTTTGAGGGCGTTATCGTTTCCCATTCAAGTGGGCATGATTGATGCAGTACGCTATTGTGTCAGTCTCGATCCACCTCTTCCGGAGCTGAACGACGAATTGCTCCGATTGTTACATGAAACTCTCGGACTCGCCGATGCCGATGACGTCCAGCTTGCTCGTGGAAATCTTCGCCAAGGATCTCTCGAGATTATCAAGCTTAGGGTAGCTTGCATCAAGCTCCTTACTGCATCCATGCCTATGACGGATTTCTTTTCAAAGCAGCATCAAACTAGACAAAGGTCAGTCGTGGTTCCCATTTTCTCCAACGTCATTGACATAGTATGATACAGGGTCACTGGCGTCTATTTCAAGTCTTTGTATTCCCCTTCGCAGGAGGTAAAAGAAGTTGCGCACGAAGGGCTTCGTATGGTCCTAACACATCAAAGTCGACTCCCCAAAGAGCTCTTGCAGACAGGCCTGCGCCCTATCTTGATGAACCTTGCAGATCCAAAGCGTCTGTCGGTCTCTGGCTTGGAGGGGCTTGCAAGATTACTAGAGCTCTTGATCAACTACTTCAAAGTTGAGATAGGGCATAAACTCTTGGATCATTTCCGCATCGTCGCAGACCCCCAAATGTTACAAGCATCTTCGAAGCTTCCCTTGGCTGAGAATGAAGGTGTCACAAAGCTTGTTCGGTTGGCCAACATCTTCCATCTTCTCCCTTCCGCAGCGAACATCTTTTTGGAACACCTCGTCAATGCCATAGTCCAGACGGAAGCACAGATGCACTTTTCCAGCCGTAGTCCTTTCTCCGAGCCCCTCGGGAAATATCTAGATCGTTACCCAGGGGAGGCGATGGACTTCTTTATGCGCCATCTCCAGTTTCCTCGTCATGTTAGAACCCTGAGAAGTATCCTTCAAGCAAGGCTTGCTCCCAATCTCGAGCGTGAGATTGCGTCTCGCACGCAGGCGTTAGTTGAGCACTGCTTGAAAAGCAGCGATCGGAGTTTCCTACTTCCTGGCCTCCTGCTCTTTGATGACCTGGCAGACCTTCAGCCAACTTGGCTTGCAGACAACGAATACATCATCGATGTTCTCCTTGGGATATGGCGCTCAGAGCCTTTGCAGCCTGAACAAGATGAAGTTATGGTCCCTGACGCGATTCACCGGCAATCTTCAATCATGTCAATCTTCATGAAAGCCCTGGAGCGAACTCCTCGCGTCGACTTGCTTTTCGACATTGTTGCGATCTACACTCGCGACATCGCAATGGATTTGACACGACTCACACAATTCCTCTATCGGCATGTTGCGCTGAATGACGACCTCTTCTATCGCCGTAATGTCTTGTCACGCTTCGTCGTTTGGTTTGAAGACACGTCATATCCGTGGGCTCAGAAGACCTTTTTTCTGCGTTTTGTTCTGACGCCTACTATCCTAATTCAAGCAAATAGCCCCAACAAGGAGGGACTGCTTGACATGGACTTCGTAACATCTCTTCATCGAGTGATCTGGCAACCCATGACTGACACGACTTCTTTCCCGGATGCCGATGACATGTTCATGATTGAATTGCTGCATTTGACCACGGTGCTGGTACATCGCTTCCCAGAGCTCGTTGAAGATGTGAAAAAGGATATCATCCGTTGCGCATGGCACTATATCACTAGTGAAGATGCAGTGGTGAAGCAGACGGCGTATTTGCTAGCTGCACGTTTCTTCGAAGCTTTTGATACCCCGCAGAAATTCATCCTCCGGGCATGGACAGGCCTTCTTCGTCCTCCTCATACAGACGGCAAACTCCTTATCAAGCAGGCGCTAGACATTCTTGCACCAGCTCTTCCTCGCTCAGGTGGCAATGATGCAGGATACCCTCAGTGGGCTAGGACAACTCGACGTTTACTCGCAGAAGAGGGCAATGGGTTTCAGCAAATTATCATGATCTACCAACTTCTTGTCCGTCAGCCGCATTTATTCTATCCCGTTCGTGCATTGTTCATCCCGCACATGGTCAACTCACTATCCAAACTTGGTCTCTCTGGCACGGCATCCGGTGAATCTCGTATACTCTCCATAGATATCTCCCAGGTTATCTTTGATTGGGAACAGAAGTCGCAGGATTCTGGCACTCATACTGAGCTGTCCCGAGCTTCCACTACATGGGTCACCCCCCTTCCTTTCAGAGAAAGTATTGTCAGTTTCCTCGTTCGCCTTGCAACCTCTCCTTTGGAGCCAACATCCAGGACCATCTTGTTGCCTCGTGCACTGTTGCTTTTGCAGAAGATGGTTGCGCCTTCAGGTTGGAGTGATGTGACTGTCAAGTTGAACTTTTTTTCGCGTGCTTTGGAACAGGTACATGCATTGCCACTTCATACTTGTGTAATGCTGACGCCACCGTACAGACAGAACTCGATTCAGAACCCCACCTTAATCAAGCTCTCAGTGCTGCAAAAGTGTTGCAAGTTGTCGCTGCAGATAAGGATGATGCCTGGTATCTGGCCAATGCTACGATCCTCCAATCCTTGGTTCGCAAAGGCCTGACCACAGATGATCCCGGTTTGCATGATGCCCTTCATCCCATCTTTGAACATCTCTTGCAACTATTCCCTTTGCCTGATCGAGACGAGAAACAGGGCGATATGTCAGATTTCCATACCTGGGTCTATACAGCAGTTGAGGATGGTTTGGCGAACACAACCGCTCTCCGTGGAATACTCCTCATGCTCAAATCCGTCGTACAAGTAACAGCGGAGCGCGTCCAGCCATTCAGTGCATCCCTTCTACGTCTCTTCAGCAAACTAGCCAAAGACCACGTCAGTTCGACCCCGACTACCAACGGATTTGAAAACGGTGTCCGGCTCATGATCTCTATCATCGAGATTTGCAAAGCTACCATTTTACACCTCGGCGACCATCGAAAGTCATTTTTTGCTGCATTCACTGCGCTTACAGAGAAATCCAAGAGTCCCACTCTGTGTCACTTCTCACTTGATGTCATGCGTGACTGGGCCCTTCATACGAACGAAGCATATCCAACAATGAAGGACAAAGTCAGTGTGCTGCAGAAAATGGCAGGCTTTGAGACTCGCAGCGATGCGCTATTCCATAGCTACCTGGAGCTCATCTACGACATCTACACAGAACCTCCATTACGCAGGAGTGATTTGACGTCTCGACTGGAACAATGTTTCCTGCTTGGGTGTCGTGCTCGAGATCCTGTGCTCAGAGAACGATTTATGGACCTTCTGGACAGTAGCATCCCTCGTTCTCTTCAAGGTCGTCTAGCATATATCTTGGGAGTCCAGAATTGGGAGCCTCTCGCGGACCATAACTGGATCTATCTTGCACTCCATCTCCTTCTTGGCGCTGTTGACGGCGAAGTGCCATTGATTTCGGAGCGGAGGATCAGCATGGTACCCTTAAATGGCCACTTTGTTGCTCGACAGAATGCAGCTTCCATCATTCGTGCCATGCAGAGATTGGCATTCCTTGACCCTCAAGTTGCGCACGACACTTGGCTATCCGTCTTTCCTGCGGCGTGGGCATGTCTTTCTCGTCGGGAACAGGCGGACATGACACTCCACATGATCAACCTGCTGAGCAAGGACTTCCACGCCAAGCAGCTCGAACTGCGCCCCAATGTCATCCAGACTTTATTGGGTGGTATTCACGCCTGCTCGCCTCCTATGACACTGCCACCCTATCTAGTGAAATACCTCGCAAAATCATACGGTGCCTGGCATGTTGGGATGGAGGTTTTGGAGACGTCTCTGGACTCCATCAAAGACGATGATCCCACTGTGAAAGACACGATTTATGATTCGCTTGCAGACGTTTATGCTGAATTAACGGAGGAGGATGTGTTTTATGGTCTTTGGCGCCGGCGAAGCCTCCAACTTGAGACTAACATGGCGCTTTCGTTCGAACAGAATGGCATGTGGGAGTTTGCCTCCAACTGCTATGAAGGGGCGATGACGAAGGCGAAGAGTAGCCAAATCCCATTTTCAGAAGTCGAGTACTGCCTTTGGGAAGACCACTGGATGCTTGCGGCAGAGAAGCTCCAGCAGTGGGATACATTGCATGATTTGGCGAAGAGCGAAGGAAATCAGGAACTCCTACTTGAGAGTGCGTGGCGCACGAAGGATTGGGCCGATCAGAAAGAATCTTTGGAGGAGCAGATTAATCAGCTACCCGACGTCGCGACTCCGCGAAAGCGAGTTTTCGAGGCATTCATTGCTCTTCTGAAAGTGCCTGGTGCGCTGGAAAAGAACACTGAATTTACGAAAATACTCGAAGACGCAATGCAGCTGTCGCTGCGTAAATGGGTCGCTCTTCCATTCCACATGTCAGCTGCTCACGTTCCGCTGTTACAACACTTCCAACAGTTTGTTGAGCTCCAAGAAGCCGTCCAGATTTTTGGTTCCCTCTCTACAACCACCGCTCAGAATCTGGAGAAGAAGTCCTCAGATCTCAAGATGGTTCTACAAGCTTGGCGAGAGCGCCTTCCCAACCTGCAAGACGACATCAGCATATGGAGTGACTTGGTTGCTTGGAGGCAGAATGTTTTCAACGCAATCAACAAGGCATACATCCCTCTTATCTCCAATACCAACCAGAGCAATAATTCTGCGACAAGTAACTTCAATACCTCAGGCTATCGCGGGTACCATGAAACGGCTTGGATTATCAACCGCTTTGCCCATGTTGCGAGGAAGCACGATCTTCTTGATGTCTGCTTCAGTTCATTGAACAAGATTTATACACTGCCGAACATCGAGATATCGGAAGCTTTTCTCAAACTACGGGAGCAAGCGCGCTGCCACTACCAGAAACCAAATGATCTGCAAGCAGGACTGGAAGTCATCAATAACACAAACCTGATGTACTTCTCTAATCCCCAGAAAGCCGAGTTTTTCACTCTGAAGGGCATGTTCCACGCGAGAAGTGGGAGGAATGACGACGCGAATCACTCCTTCGGTCAAGCAGTCCAGATGGATATGTCTCAAGCCAAAGCATGGGCGGAATGGGGACGGTATAGCGATCGTATGTTCAAGGAGTTCCCCGGCGAAATGTCGCACGCTGCCAATGCTGTCAGCTGCTATCTCCAGGCAGCTGGACAGTACAAGAATGGAAAGAGTCGGCCCCTGCTGACTCGGGTGCTCTGGTTGTTGAGTGTAGACGACGCGCAATTTACAATCTCTCGAGCCTTCGACACTTACAAGGGCGAGGCAGCATTTTGGTACTGGATATCACTCATCCCACAGCTTTGTCTTTCTATCAGTCAACGCGAAGTCAAACAAGCGCGATATATCCTGCTGAACCTTGCCAAGTTATTTCCCCAGGTATTCAGCTAGTCGATTCTAACTGACTTGTCATGAGCTCAATTTGGTTGTAGGCATTGTTTTTCCCATTGCGGACGACGAAGGAGGACATGCAATTCATCAAGAAGCAAGCTTTGGTTACAGCAGCAGCTCGCGCTCAAAGTGCACTGACTGCCAATGCAAACAGACGTTCTGACGGTGACCAAGTAATGCAAGACGCCACGGCCGAGGTCCAAGCAGATATAATCAAGAAGGAGAATTCATCGAGCGACGCTATCGAGTCTCAGCTTTCCCAAACCCAATCAGCCCAGTCCAACACAGAGATAACTCCTGCTACTGCACAAAACGCAGGCGCCACTTCTTCCGCTCAAAATGCTCCAGGTGCTTCTGACACCCAGTCGACTTATGTCGTCCGTCAATCTTGGGAACATGTTGATGAGGTCGTTCAGATTCTTAAAACGGCCTTCCCGCTGCTTATTCTGAGCATGGAGACTATGGTGGATCAGATACTACAAAGGTTCAAGGCTACCCCTGAAGAAGAGATCTATCGGTTGATCTGCATGCTCTTGCTGGACGCTGTACAGGTAAGTAATCCATGCACTACGCGCTGACAGGCGTGAACCATGCACTTCCAGAACTACGTGATGCGGACGAATACGACGGAGGATGATGGGCAGCTTCAGCAACATACCGTACAAAATATCTCCAAGATGGCTGCGAACTTGACTGGATCGGCTAGGGTATACTTGCTTTTACTACTTGAACAAGAAAAAGACTGACTTTATTGTAGCGAGAATATGAAGAAGACTTTGTCAAGAGTAAACTCACACATTACGAGTACATCCGAAAGCTTCAGCAATGGAGGGACCGGCAAGAGAAGTATCTCGACTCTCGACCACGCATCCAGTCCCTCGACCTCCTTAGCCACTATCTCACTGAGTTCCAATACGGCAAATTCGATGATATTGAAGTTCCGGGTCAGTACACCGAGGTGAGTTGCGCGCTTGATATTGTCGATTTGACATTACACCTTGCTATAGGATAAGGACAGCAATCAGAATTTCATTCGGATTCAGCAATTTGGACCCAAGTTCGAGAATTGTCGGTCATATGGTTATTGCTGGCGCAGATTCACGGTGCATGGTAACGACAACTCGCGGACATCGTTCTCAGTTCAGCTTCCTTCTGGCCGACACTGGCGCAGGGAGGAGCGGCTGACGCAAGTGTTCCGAACTTTCAATTGGTGAGGCTGTTCCTAGCTCACATGCTCTACTACTGATTTTTCTTGCTATAGTGCCTTGGTTCGCAGGAAGGAATCTCGCAAGCGAAATCTGCTGTTCCATATTCCAGCTGCTATCTCCTGTAGCCCCAGTCTTCGCCTCCTTCAGACAGATTCGTCGTACATCACGCTCGGAGACATATACGACCATCACTGCGAGGAAGCTGGTCTATCTCGTGAAGATCCCATACTCGTCTCTGGTGAAAAAGTCAAGAGTGTGCTGCTAGAATTCAAGCAAAAAAGTGGCAGGGCGGTAAGTACATTTGCAACACGTCCTAGACTCATTCTTATAACTTTTGTGACAGCCGAGCAAAGCGGAATACTTCACCCTACGAAAAGACATTATGGATGAAATTGGTAGCAAACTTGTTCCAGATGATGTTCTGTCGAAAGTCAGTCATTCCATCTCTTTATGTAGTCAGTATCTCATGTTCTCGCACCCAGTATATGACAAGTGCCATGGCCACACCCGCGGACCTTTGGCGCATGCGCAAGCAGTTTGCGCTTCAAGTTGCCGCGACGAGCTTCATGACCTTCGTCTTCTGCCTCACCAGCCGCGCACCCTCGCGTTTCCATCTTTCTCGGTCGACAGGGCTCATGACGATGAGTGAAATGTTGCCTGGTATGCTTATCATCCCCGACTATTGAATCAATTACTGATTGGGAATACAGGTCTAGCAGGTCAGGCGCCTGTGTTTGCGTCCAATGATGCGGTGCCCTTCCGCTTCACCCCTAATATGCAGAGGTTTTTGGGCCCTGTGTTTACCGAGGGGTTATTGGCGACAGGCATCATGGTTATTGGAAGATGTCTTACCGAGCCCGATGTGCGTTTTTCTCCCTTTATCTTAGGTTTCATCCACTGACATGGACAACACAGTTTGGGCTTGAGCAACAACTTTGTCTCTTCGCTCGGGACGAAGTAATGACGTGGATGCACGGAAAAGGACATCCGTGGACGTTCGATTTGTCCTTCAGGACAAGCTGTGCGGCGAACATTGAGGGTGTGGTGAAACGTGCTGAGATTATGGCATGTAAAATCGAACGAGAAACGGTGGGTATACGTTATGTATCATATGCGAGTTCTTGTTCTGATCAGCTTGTCGTCGTACAGGCCCAATCGACCACAAATATGGGCGGTATACCAGTCATACAGACTGTTACCAACTTAATATCGACGGCTACGAATCCTGTGCAATTGATGAGGATGAGCGAGGTGTATCATCCGTGGTTCTAGGTTATTAAATGCTATCTGAATGCTGTCTTAACGATCGTTTATCTGCTGGTGCTTGACTGCTGTACTGGACGTTGATTGCTTTGCATACATGCACGTTGTACATTAGACATAACATATTTAGCGCTTGTAACAATGGCAGTTTTGTTTCTCTGACATTCGAGCAAAGCGTGCGAGAAGCGTCAAGTTTCCAGTGCAAAGCATATATTCATGTGAACTTCCCCTAACAGTGGTTCACGCGCGGACGCGCAAGTAACCTTCTGTTTGCCGGAAGGAATTGATATGATTCTCGCTCTCAAGCATCATCTACCAACAACAATTTCAGGTTCAAAAAAGAAAAGTTTTGTCAAAAAAAATACTCACCTCTTCCGCCATCAATGCGATGTCACTCCCTGGCCTATTATACATCATCGCATTGGCAAACATTAAATACACATCCCTCTGAAAATCTCTCGAGGTCCTGATAACTCCATCTTTGATTCTTGCTTTGATGGTCTTCAAGTCCATAGGTCGCTTGATGATATCATGGTAATCGGGCGCTTCGGTCGGTTTTATAGGATTATGGAAGATGTTACCGTTGCGGTGTTGTGAGATTTGAGAGTGTAGGAGGTATATGACAGCCTGGAAGCGCTTGTGAGGAATGGGTTGAGCTGGGCTTGTGTATTGGGCGGTGGAGTCAGATGGACCGGATTGAAGGGGTGTGGAGGGGCGTTGCTCGCTGCTTGTTGTGTCGCGTCGGGGAGGTGTGGTTACTGTGTGCTTTGGTTAGCGGGTGCTCGGTCCTTTTTGAGGGTACAAACCTTGTTCCTCCTCCCCTGGTGTAGGAGGTGAGCTCTCCTCACGTAAACGTTTCTTGTTGGGCTCTTCAGCACCTTCACCGTCGTCAACTTCCACTTCATCTACCTTGCGTTTGGCTACGCAAAACGAATTACCAATTTGATTTTGTTAAGCCCAATGTAAACACACCTTGTGAACTTGTTTCGGTATAAACAGACAAGTCCTGTTCCGCATCGACTTCCATGGATGTAAGTTCCTGCTCTGCTTCGATGTGGATGTGCTCGGTGTCATCTGCAGGGGACGCTTCCTCCTCTTCGACTTCGAGTATCTCTTCCTCATGGACAGGTGGTTCCTCCTCGTGTTCAGGCGACTGTTGGTTAGCTTCTTCCTCAACGGACCCCTCTGGGGCGCCAGGTGTCAGTATTGCCTCTATCTCACTTGCCTCATCGTCTGGGGACGTGGGCTGGTGCTCCCATTCAGACTGTTCTGTTTCCTCCTCATGGATTGAGGCTACGGGTTCATCTGGTTCGATTGGCTGCTCAATATTTTCATTCTCAGGCTCGTATTCCTCGGTTTGTGGCGGGTGAGGGGATTCTGTTTCCACAGTGACTGGTTCAGGGGCTTGATCAGGCTCAATGCTCTCGGGTTCCTGCGTAGGGACAGGTTCTTCTTCCTCTTCTTCTGGCTTGGGGGTAGGTTCACGTTCTTGCTCCTGGATCTGATGTGAGCCCTCGGGTTCCTGCACAATTAAGTTAGACTGAAGATGAAACAGCCAAAAATACGCACGACGGCTATTTCACCCTGTGTAGGTGCAGCATCGTTTTCTGCCTCGGGCTCAAATTCTGTCCCGGAGAGCTTGGCGTGAATCTTATCGTCCCATTTTCCAGCCCGAATATCCTGAATTTCTGCAACTATGGTTCTGGGCAGGGTTAATATGACGCAAACTGTACGGTTCGAGTACTCACTTGAACTTGACTTCCTCTGCTGCAATCAAATCACGCAACTCCAGGAGACGTGCACTATAGAACTTCTGGGCAAGCTTGAGATTGACAAGAGCTATATGCACTTTAAGCGATATTTTGAAGTGGTATTCGATTAGGGCTCACCATGTGGAGCAGATTCGGTGCTACATGGACATTCATGAGAACATATACAACTTGTGTTAGCGCGAGCATCTCACCACTCAAGCTGAGCATCACTCATCAGGCTGGCGTATATTTCGCGACAAGACTACAACAATGAAACTTGATCTGAGTACGCCATATGTAGCAAAAAGTTGAAACGGGCTGACATTAGCGGAAAAGAAGGTCTTTGGGCGAGAGATGATGGGATGCTTGGAGAGTAACTTTGAGACTTGCTGCCAAGCATTTGCGCCATACTCGTACACTGCTTGTGCGAGTAAAAGACATTCTACGTTGGTCAATGAACTCATGTCTACCCGAGCCTCGTCAGTGATCACAGTCGTGTCGAGTATCCGTGGGAATACTTTCGGCGAACCCGGACCTCAACACCGGCAATAACCAATTCTGGATTATGCAACAGGAAGACGTCAGCTCGATTTAAGACCGTTAACCGCTGGGAACTTCGCCCCGCCTCTCTCTCTTTACACCATGTTACTCTCCGCGTTCGCTACAACACTATGCCTCCTTCCTTTTGCTTCAGCTGGTGTTCACAAATTAAAGCTTAATAAGTTACCACAAGTATCACCAGGTCATGCACTAGAGACTGCCTACCTCGCGGAGAAGTATGGCGCAGCACCTTACCAACAGCTCCCTTTAATGGGTGCTGGCGGTGCTGGCCGCCACATTCGTCCGCCAACTGGTGAAGATGACCTCTTCTGGACCCAGGAGGTCATCAACGGTGGACACGATGTCCCCCTCACCAGTACGTGACTGTTCTTTCCTCTCTTGCTGTCATGCTCATATTTCTCAGACTTCATGAACGCTCAGTATTACACTGAGATCCTCATCGGTACGCCCCCTCAGTCATTCAAGGTTATCCTTGATACTGGGTAAGGAATTTTCCTTTTTTTTGTCGTGTCCTCAACATTCGCTCTCTTTTAAGGTCGAGTAACCTCTGGGTCCCCAGCTCCAAGTGCACATCTATTGCGTGCTTCCTTCACGCTAAATACGAGTCTAGCTCTTCCTCCACGCACAAGGCCAATGGATCTGAGTTCTCCATTCAGTATGGCACTGGCTCCATGGAGGGCTACGTCTCCTCAGACGTTCTCACTATCGGTGACCTCAATATCCGTAGCCAGGACTTTGCAGAGGCCACCAAAGAGCCTGGTCTCACTTTTGCCTTTGGCAAGTATGTGCAGGTCCCTTGAAAATATTGGTGAATTGTGGTTGACCCGCGAATTAGGTTCGACGGCATTCTCGGCCTTGCCTACGATACCATCTCTGTTAACCATATCACCCCTCCATTCTACAGCATGATCAACCAAGGTCTTATCGACGAGCCTGTCTTTGCCTTCCGCCTTGGTGAATCGGAAGCTGATGGTGGTGAGGCCACGTTTGGTGGTGTCGACCACGCCGCGTATACTGGTAGCATCGACTACGTCCCTCTCCGCCGCAAGGCATACTGGGAAGTCGAGCTTGAGAAGGTTGCATTTGGAAGCGATGTACTGGAGCTTGACATGACAGGCGCTGCTATTGACACCGGCAAGTCCCCTGTTAATCTGATTTGTTCCAATTTCTCACTAGATCGTACACAGGTACCTCCCTCATCGCCCTTCCCACTGACATTGCCGAAATGCTCAATACCCAAATTGGTGCCACCAAGTCTTGGAATGGCCAATATCAAGTGGACTGTGCTAAAGTCCCATCCCTTCCCGAGTTGAGCTTCTATTTCGGCGGCAAACCGTACCCACTCAAGGGAAGCGACTACGTATTGGAAGTTCAGGGCACGTGTATTTCGTCGTTCACCGGTATGGATATCAACCTGCCTGGAGGTTCATTATGGATCATTGGTACGTGATTATATATATATCACCAACTTCCTTCTCATAAATGCCTTCAGGCGATGTGTTCCTCCGCCGTTACTACACGGTTTACGACCTCGGCCGGGACGCTGTTGGGTTCGCCAAGGCTGTATGAAGGGTTGCTACGCAATCTCATCCTATACCGGTGATGGATGCATGCATGTCTTCTGCACGGTTTGAAAAACTTCAATTATGAGTGCCTGGGTTATCCACATGTGTCATTACCTGCTATTGTGATACTCTCCTGTAGAGTTGTAATATGTTAATCCGATACAATGCTACTATTACCTGATCCGTACGTGATGCACAACGTACTTGAGCTTGAGAGCTCACAACTCTACATATATTTCATTCGGAACAGCTGGAGAACAAGTATCGGGCGTGCAAGTGTACCCAAAATGAGTGATTTTTGGACACTAAAATTAAGATCCGTCCATGGGATCCCATCACCGCGCGTAGGAACTTCAACATATATAAAATACATCAAGAGCACCACAGCTGTTCAAACAGTCAGGCTAATTGGGAAACCGTGATATAGCGTTAGCGTGAGCTGCGTGACGAATTTGTTTCGACCTCGCTGCTGCCGCTGCAACAAACTCGCAACAAATTTAAAAAAATCTTGTTGGGCCCAATGCACAGAGACATAAGGTATATCCTAAACTAGATCCGATACGAATATTGTTAAACATCGAATGATAGTTGAATCTTTATTCGCAAGACTTGATCCATGCCAGTGATACAAAGCTAAATTAGGTGACATGACATAATTACAGGAGCATGCGCAAATAGCGCAATGTACGCACATGGGCGCGACATCATGATATGTATCTATCATCTTAGTATTTACCAGTAAATTTCCTTGTAATCATCGATCATGGACGACGCCGACGACCTTGACAACTTACATCTACGATCTCCTTCGTCGCTTCACACACCCTCCACATTGAAATATGCAACAATGAATCGTTTAAAGCATGCGCGAGTGGCGCGCGCACTAAGCGGAAGGCTAGATAGGGTCAGCGTGCTTGGAGGGGAAGACTGGGGACATACTGGGTGCGTCACTTTACTTGACAGGTTTTGTTCATTGTCCAACCCCGATCGCTGGTGACTGGATGGTGGATTGCTTTGGGCCTAGTCTCAGAGGTCATACCTGTTCTTATGATTGTTCTCGCATTACTACGTAGCTGCGTTAATGCGGTCAGCTGGGCACAAGGTGGAGAGTTGTTAATTACCAGTGGGGATGATACCAAGTGCGTGTGCTCAATAAGTCCTCAACCCGGATGGCTGACTTCGATATGTTCTGTGTAATATCATCATAGGGTTCGAGTCTGGCGGATGGACCCATCAGGCTCTACTGGTGCGAACGCATCAAATGCTGAAAGTCAGAAAGAGTATCCATTCGCGTGCCAGAGTGTAATCGACACAGGTCATACACAGAATGTCTTCAATGCACAGATGCTTCCGTTTTCGACCAGGATGTAAGTCTTTACTGCGTTCACTTTCGATATGATGATAACTATGTTGGTAGCGCAACCGTTTCCGGAGATCGGCAAGTCCGTGTGTTCGACGTGGGTGAGGTGGTGGGACAGTCGCCTACGGGAAGCGAAATGGAATATACCACGCGGGAGTCGTGTATTCGCGTGTTGCGCTGCCACACTGGACGCACGAAGCGCATCATCACTGAGGACAGCCCTGATCTATTCCTTACCGTGGCCGAGGTAGCGTGTGTTCTAGTTGGGTTCCAATCTGTATTGACTAGATAATCAGGATGGTCAAGTACGTCAACACGATTTGCGTACATCACATTCATGCACGTCGGGCGCGTGCCCTGCACCGCTGGTGACGCTTCCGCATGAGCTTTCAACAATTGCGCTTTCACCGCTCACACCGTATCAGTTCGTTGTTGGCGGTGAATCGCCATATGTGCGTGTTGGTCATTTGATGTTTTCTCCTTGTCGTGCCTGGGAAATATCATCGCCTTAGTGGTGATACTCTCTCGTTTACTGTTTCCCTTGCTTAGCCTTGTGAGAGTCACTATTCTCACAATCGTGATCCTTAGGCACACTTGTTCGACCGCAGGCATGCGGGGCGTTACTTGCATGCAGAGTGGGGCGTGCCTCCTGATGCAAATAGTGCAACGACATGCGTCAGGAGGTTTGGCCGTCGCTCACGTGCAAAGGCAGAAAGAGGGGGATTTGAACACATTACTGGCGCGCGGATGTCCGACTGGAATGGGCACGAGGTGAATTGTTTAATCTCGCTTTATGAAGGTTGGCTGAACGTCAAGGACAGGTCTTGTTATGTATGTACGTTTGCTTGACGATATGGCGTGAGGATTGATGCAGCCAACACTTCATAGCATATCACTTAGCCGGGGTATTTCTCTATTCGACGCGAGACGAGCCGGAAAGTTTCGAGGACCAGCGAGGTCCGCACTCGATCCTCGCGCCTAACGCGAAGCGGAGACGACTCAGCACGTCGAAATCGCCGTCTTCGCATGGTGAACCTTTAACTGGTCCAGACATGGAGATGATTGTCGAGGACCAACTGGAATCATTATTATTTGCAAACAATGTAACGGACAGCATTGATAACCTATCGCAAGAAGATGATGAAGATGGCGATGATGATGACGATGACGAGGATGATGACGACGAGGATGATGATGACGAGGATGACGATGACCGCCTGTTCACCCCCGAAGACGCGGACTCACATCAGGCTGTGCCCGTGGTATATCCGCGTACGCGGTTTACTGGGCACTGCAATATCGAAACAATCAAAGACGGTGCGATCTGGTTGATGTAGATGCATTGATTAGTGCTGAAGATCATATCCAGTGAATTTCCTAGGGTCTCATGACGAGTTCGTAACTTCAGGGTCAGACGATGGCAACTTCTTCATCTGGCGG
Source organism: Suillus discolor (assembly GCF_016758755.1). Taxonomy (NCBI): domain Eukaryota; kingdom Fungi; phylum Basidiomycota; class Agaricomycetes; order Boletales; family Suillaceae; genus Suillus; species Suillus discolor. The sequence goes on from NW_024541368.1 coordinate 42,480, forward strand.
AAGTCGACTGGAGAACTTGTCGACATTCTCGAAGGCGACCAACATGTGGTCAATGTGATCGAAAGCCACCCGCACCTGCCTCTGGTTGCTGTCAGTGGGATCGATACGACGGTCAAGGTGCGCATCCTGGATACTTCTATTATATGATATCTCATTTCTCGCAGTTATTTGCCCCAGCTCGTGGAGTGCCATCATTCTCGAGATGGAACAATGCTGAAACAATTAAAAAGAACAATGCAGCGCGTGCATCAAGGGCGAGTTTGAGTGGCAGTGCGGAGCTGCAATTTGCATATCTCGTCCTGAACTACCAACAGGCGCTACGGGGCACCCGAGGTGGAGGGGAGCAGTCAGAAGCACAGCTCACGCAGTGCATAAATCAATGAAAGATTTATCTATTGTATGTGTAGTATATATACAGTACTTACGAGTAATATTGGTTTCGGAGGTGGTGGACATATCACACGCATGGGGCCAAAGTCGTGGCTCGTTGATAACAAGTTCTGTAACATACAACCTTGAACTAGGAATACGTGGTAGCCTGGCTACATCTCAAGATACGACCATATCATTTGGCGTCTTTATCAAGTGAAAGTATTCATTTCCTGGCTTTTCGTCGCTCTGGCGTTTCAGATGTCACTTTGAATTGATGTTTGAGTCGTGTATGCTCGGGAGTGGATCATTAGGCCACTCTTGTTTGACTCACTGCCGCCGTGGCACCACACAAATCGGACGGAGTACTGGGAGCATACTTCATCACTTTTGATCAAGGCTTCCGCAGGACCTTTCAAAACTGAACCTATGGTCAATGGTATAACTGCGAACCTCTGCTGATTTGTTTTTCTCTTGTTATGTAAGTTCAATTATCTTACGCCCTGCACCCGAAAGGCTCCTGCTGACCCTTTGCTCTCTGTGCTCAATCACGCTGCCTACCGCTTTGTGGACGTTCATATCGTCTTTTTGCTTTCAGTGTTGCACTGTTGTCTCTCTGTGTGATCTGAGCGTTCGTTTGCATTCATTTTTGCCAAGCTGTTCAGTCTATCTTCCACCAACTGCAAGGGGACGTCCTTTTTCGCCCGTACAAAACAACACGTCACGTCTTTGCTTCTACCACCCGTCTCACCCACCTCTCAAGCGCTTCAACGCCGACATTTGAAAACTAACCATGCATCCTTCTCACACCAGATCGAGGCGCAAGCGTGGCAAAATCGACGACGTCGAGGACGACGGATCACCTCTGCATGTCTCACGGGTTGAAGACACCCAGTCTGAAGCTTATTCTCGCTCTCGTCCGCATTCTCATCAACAAACAGACTCCTACGTCCCTTTCGCATCCCGAAATTCCCTTGCTATGAGTTGGGAGCCTCCCTCATTCACTGAACCGCCGGCATCTGACCGTTTTCACTCCCGTTCGTCCGATGTTCATCATCGTGGTGGCAGAGATAATTACGACCTCCACGATGATGATCCACCGTGGTCCGTGCGTCCTAATCATGACTGGAACCACCAAAGTGGCAGGGAATGGGCAACGCACCAAGGTTCTTCAGAGCAACAAAATTGGGGGGCGTCTACTTCCTATACGGATAGAGGTCGCGGCCACGGGTGGCAACCGGACGACAGACGGGGGAAGGATGATCGGGGGGATAATCATCATCATCCTAATAATGACAACCATAATCACAATCGCCGTCGTAATAATCGAAAGTTTCAGCAGCGAGACAATGGCTGGGACACTCGCAGAGACAGGCAACCTCGAACCCAGGATGTGCAGGAGGAGCCACCCAAGGATGAACGGTCTTGGGAGCCTGGTCCCGGATGGCAAGCACGTGGCCCTGACCAAGGAGGCAAGCAAAATCGCAATCGCAATAACGGAAACAAGAACAAAAACAAGAAAAATCAGAATAAAAATCGTATTCGGATGGAGAAGGAGAGGGATAAAGAGCGGGAAAGAGAGCAGCGGCGACATGACGATGATGATGACCTGAACAAGTGCTTTGTGTTCGATATTGTGCTATCTCTCGCATTCTCATATTGTTTTGTTTACAGCTGGCAGAGACGAGAGTTCCATCCCTTACCTGCCAAACCTGTTCGCACCTCCCCTGTTAAACCGAAAATAGTACCCTCCAGATCACCCTCGCCTGCGGGGACACAATCACGTTCGCGCTCTCCTGATTCTTACTACTCTCATATGTCTTCGCGAGGTCGTTCGCACTCAAGGTCCTTGTCTCCAAGATCGCAGCAACATAGCTATAGTCCAGTTCGGCGGCGTAGTCGGACGCCCACCAACAGGGGACGAACTGGCAGGGAAGCTCAAAGCTGGAAGTCATATTCCCCTGGATCATCCGATCGTAGTTGGACCATGCGTAGAGGGCGTCGACACAGCCTTTCGTCGGCCTCGTCTGCAAGCCGAAGTAGAAGCAGAAGTTCAAGCTGGAGTATGGATGACCGGCCCAAACCTAAGCACCGTTTACCAACTGCAACTTCTATCAACGATATATCACTGTCTATATCACAGACTACCATTCAACAACCACGTGGTGGTCCTCTCCCCACCTCAAGGGACCCTGAATTGCGGCCCAATGGGAAGACAAGAACGAATGGAAAGCAGGGCAATGTAAGCATACCCAACATGACTCCAGAGAGGCGCTGATTATTTTGCAGCGACGTCGACATTTCTCGCCCGCTGCTGAGCAAATGCCTCCTCCAGCTAAGGTTCCGCGGATGTCTACGAAACATCATTTAGGCGATTCTCCCATCAGCTATCATCCATCAGCTGCATCCGGCTGGGCTGATCATGACTCTCCTAGAATTCGAAAGACCTCGAAAGCAGGATTTAGGCCCATTGGGGAGCCTAGCTCAGCGGTTAAATTGTTTTTCCCGCGTGATGAAGACGACGATGAAGCTGGTCCCGCCTCTCAACATAAATCCCCCGCCTCCCCTCAGATTCATTCAGAAGTCCCCGCGAAGCGTGCTCGCGATGAAGGTGTAACCGATCGAGCTGAAGATATGCGTGGAAGTATCCTCTCGCAGCCCTTGCCATTCCAACAAGTCCCTGGTCCACGCGAGCCCGTTACAAAGGCTCTTCCGGCTCCCCAGCCTATGCAGGTCCTGCCTTCAATTGTCCGTGACTCACTGAAAGCTTCCATTGTACCGAAGCCGGCAGGCAGTGGCGATGTTTCCGTCAGTCCTGCCCAACAGTCGCATACAGTGGAGCCAGACACGGAAGGGACGCCACGGCCGTCCTCTCCATCGGGGACGACCTGCAAGGACCTCTATGCCATTGTCTCTCAGGTTGGCGAAGGCACATTCGGCAAGGTTTATAAGGCTCGCAATGTCATCACCAATGTCCACGTGGCGCTCAAGCGAATCCGCATGGAAGCAGAAAAGGATGGCTTTCCAGTTACTGCGATGCGGGAAATCAAACTGCTGCAGTCCTTACGACATCAGAACGTCGTCCGCCTTTACGAGATGATGGTATCAAACGGTAATTATTCTGTGATCTATTACCCCCGAGTATACTGATTCCTTTTTCAAGGATCTGTGTACATGGTGTTTGAGTACATGGACCATGACCTTACAGGGGTTTTATCTCAGACACAATTCTCGTTTTCGGAGGCCAATCTGAAGTCACTGTGCAGCCAAATGCTCGCTGGGCTGGCATATCTGCACCGCAAAGGCGTCATCCACCGTGATATCAAGGGTTCCAACATTCTTATCAATAACCGAGGGGAACTGAAACTCGCCGACTTTGGTCTGGCGCGCTTTTACCAGAAACGCAGGCGAAGTGATTATACCAATCGCGTCATCACTTTATGGTATCGACCGCCAGAGTTGCTCTTCGGTGCTACGGTATATGGGCCGGAAGTTGATATGTGGAGTGCCGGGTAAGCTTCGCTCGTGCCTTCTCGCACCGCCCTTTGTTGATGGTATTGTCCAGCTGCATCATGCTGGAGCTTTTCACCAAGAAACCAGTGTTTCAGGGCAATGATGAAATCCATCAGTTGGATGTGATTTACCGAATTCTTGGAACTCCATCTACTGAGCGATGGCAAGGGCTCACCGCACTGCCATGGTATGAGTTGGTCAAGCCGAAAGATGTGATTCATGGTCATTTCCGCGACTTGTTCTCTCGGTGGGTCCATATGCAGATACATCCATGACATTCGATGAGCTCACTTTGATTTTAGATGGTTATCGCCCGCAGCCCTTGACTTAGCTGAGCGGCTTCTTGCTTATGATCCGACGCAGAGAGTTACTGCCCTTGAGGCTCTCGAGGCTCCCTATTTCAAGGAAGAGCAACCTCCACCTGAGTTGCCTGTTGAGTACGTTATGATTCATTTTCTGCCTTTCAAGTTGTTTAATCTTTCTTTCTTTCTGAATAGCCTGTCCACTTTAGAAGGTGAATGGCATGAGCTGGAGACCAAACGGGAGCGAGCCAAAAAGCGTCGCAAACTAGAAAACGGGCTCGTATAATGTCTCATCGGTATGGTTGATTATAATGTACTGGACAATATTGTATGCATGGCATCAACTACACATCGTAGTTTACAAGAATTGCAAACCATTTCATGCTGCAACCGCTGGTTGTTGCACAAAACCCTTCTCAGCCAGGTGTTGCACAATAGTCTCCACCTGCCAATCAAATTAGTTCAAGGATTATCTGAGGGGACTCCTTGAACGTACATTTGCCGCTGTCATGCGAATTTGCAAGTCCCACCGCTTGGTGAACGGAGCGCCAGTGTCTTCGTTTGTCTGCTCTACATCACCAAGGCCGCCTGCTTTGCCTTGAGCGTCATCTTCCTCTCTTGCTGCATCGAACCAGATGAGCTTGTCGACTTGATCAATCGACCCTTTCAGACGTCCTTGCTCTATCATTTTTCGTGCCATCGTCTCTGCGGCTCCAGGTGCTAGATCTAGGAGAGCACCGAGACCTCTGAAAGTGATGTTATTATAGATTTTTGAGCTAGCCAATAGGTTATGTTCCATAACCGCTCGATCAAGAACGGTGGACGGCCCCCTGCGAGTACTTGTCGACGGTTCAGCAGAGTCATCATCGTCAATAGTTGAGGCAAGCTGATCATTGGAAGAAATAGCAATCTTTGCTAATTGATGAGGGCGAAGGCGCTCCTCAAATGTTCTGATTTCAGCTGGGCGGAGGATGTGGTCGAGGAACATTTTAGACAGGATGTTGTATGAGGGTAGGTCAGCAGAACGCTCGTCTCTATACAGTGAAGCAAGCACGCGCGACCTGTTTGGACCAGCTGGGGCCAAGACCGCACAAGTCACTGCAGCCGACCTAGCGTTGTCAGTAGGATATAGATAACGCTAGATGTGACCTACAACATCTCCTTTCTTTCTTCTTCGTCGATCTCGGCAAGCCAGCTCAGCTCGTGATAGCGCATTGCAGCCTCGAGGAACTTGCGTGCATAGTCACTGATTCTGGCTTGGCAGAGCTTGAACTGAAGTTGTGTCTCTCGGTCTGATGTCGAATTGGAAAGGGAAGCGGCGCGATTGTAGTAAGTCTCCGCCTGGACAGAATCCTCATCTTCTAGGAGCAGCCTGACTATCCGAATATTCACGCGAAACTTTTCCTCGTCTGGTAGTGACCTGCCACAGGTTCATAGATGAGGGGGGCATAATGGACTACTCAGATGAGCGAGGCTCACCGAGAAGAGATTCCCATAAGGACACGGGCAGCTTCGCTCCATTCTTCTTCCGTTTCTAGTAAATCTGCGAGTTGAAAGCGTAAAGAGTTGACCTGGAGAAGATGTTATCGGGCCGCATCTTCAGGGGCAATCATGCAAACGCACCTGCTCTTCATAACTTACGATTCGTGGCTGAAGCGTGTTGAGAGTTTCCTTTACGATGCGTTTCCGCAGGTTGTGATCTGATATGCTTCCGGTACCGAGACATCTGACCAGTTCGGAGAGGACTTGTCTTCCGACGACAATGCCTACATCCTGGACGACCGTTTCCACTAGCGTATGGAGATCAGCAGCTATGAGAGACTGATCTTGACGAGTGAGAATCTCTGACACCAGAGATAGATATGCTGGCGCTTTGTCCTTCTGGTTGAGAGCTGCGAATTGTGTTAGTCTAGAGTCCATTATAGTTCCGTGTCAAAGTAGTGTCTAGGACGTGTTATCGCTCGAAATCATAAAAGGAAATAAATTTAATAATCCAGGGCGTTGCAGAGTGGCGGTGTCAGGTGCAGTCGAACTGGTACTGGCATCACGACCGGTTATTGATCATCATGCGGAACAGCCATGTCCGATTCAGTATGGATTTCCCTGGTAGGTTTTGCTTAGGGAATTTTTACTCGGCTCATGCTTTACCAGGTGTACCGTGGACAAGACTGGAGGGAAAGCTGTTTGAAGGAATGGTATGAATTTATCCAAAAGACTGTCATTTTGGAGCTACTCCGTGAACATACTCTCACTGTCCAAACCTATTGGCATGGCTCGAATAGAATTATCGACACGGTCGCCCTGACGATTTACACAGTCTTTCGTGTGATCCAATCTCAGGCTGTTCGCTCAGGTCCCGCTGAAAACTTACTCTCCTGTTCCTCCCATAGCCTCATGCTACATGCCGCATACTTATATCCGTTGTATCTGTTGTACTTGCTCACGCTTCTCCCGCAGGCTCCTTCGCTGCTAGCCAGCGACTTGAACTCTAACCTCTTAGACTGACCTCGGTTTTCAGAGAGCCAACTGCCAACCGTGATCAATAGCTTCTGTTCAGTGTACTCACTTTTCTGGACATCAGAACAATGTCTCACTTTGCTAGCCACCCGTACCATACCATGCCAACTATTCATTCCTCCCAGAATAATCATCCACCTCCTCTCAGCCCACCGGAGACCGATCAAGAATCTCTACCGGTTCAATTGCCACAGGCTTCTCTCGTCGCTGGCGCAGAGCTGGAACAGCTGGGGCATTCTGCTTTGAGTTTTCCTGAGCGTTCTAGATTCCAATCTCGCAGGACGTCCACTCTGCCGTACCAGAACTCGGGAGGAGTACGTGAAAACCGAGACCGAACCCCTTCACGGGCCTCAAAGTCCTTGATCGTTGTTCTTCCCCCATCAGACTTTCCTATGGATCGTGGTCAACTAGGCAACATGTTGTCCATGGGACCTCGTCACCGTTTATCTCAAGGGATCCTCATGCCCCTATTCCCTACGGTGGGTATCTGACTACCGAGTAATGAGTGTTCTAACTTTGGGATCAGATGTACGGGCAGCTCACTGCAATCGCACGGGAGTTCAATTTCCCGAGCACCGTAGGCTTGTGTCTCTACCATCATATCACTGAAAATGGTATCACCATGACGCCGCGCATCTCTGACGACGTCTGGCAGTACCTATGGGCGCATCTCATCGAGTCACGTAACGGCTCCCAACAACTATCCATCGGTGGTCGCGTAGAATTTGATATTGATCTCAACAAGGCCCGCTGGTTCGATGCCTGGCTTGCCGGCACACTGCGCGACGACACCATTGTTCCTGCTCCACAGTCCCATGCATCTATACTGCACTTACATGGAGATAGTAAGACTACATTTGCAGAGGAACACATTGCGAATGAAGACCGCTGGGAAAGTCAGACCAATCAATCGAACTCAAAGCCTACAGCTATCCGTCAGGCACCCAAGAAACTCTCCCTCGTCGATCGGCTAGATTCCACTGCGCTCCAGGATTCGTACAAAGCATCGCAGGCAGCTTCTCTACCTCTAAACCATGTTGCGCATCAACTGTCTCCCATCCCACAGTCTGCGGTTCCGCAGACGTCGAAAGCCGAGCTTCGTCGGCGTGTTAATTCATGGCGAGCGAGCGCATCCTTAGATCCTGCATCAATGACAGAGTCATACCAGCCCATCCCTGATGCTACATTGGGCGCTGCGGCGATTCAGCCTACGGATGAGTACCCCTTGGAGGTAGAGGCAGGAGCCCAAGAGCCCCTGAATTTGGCAGACTATGCCTGGACCGTCACATCCGCTGGGCCGCTTAGTCCGCCTCTGGATTCTCCATCGTCTTCCTACCGTCTTCCCTCTGTTCATCTTGATCGTCGCATGCAGGAATCTGTGCTGTTGACACCGATTACAGCAACTAGTTGGGGACCTCTGGATGATGATTGGCTTTCAGACGTGTCAAGCATGGATCGTTTACCTTCGCCTGACATTGGTAGACGTATGCTTGAGAGCGCACCCCTCACCCCCGCCACGGCCACTAGTTGGGGGCCTGCTGACGATTGGCGGTCAGATGTATCCAGTGTCGATCGCTTGCCGTCCCCAGACATTGCTCACCGAATACTGGAGGATGCTTTAGCGAGTCCAGCCTCTGAAGGTCCAGTTTCCAAGGTTAGAAACGTATCGCCTGCAGGGGAGTCATACAGCCCATGGGCGAGCATGTCTGCTTCATCGCCTTCATGGTTCGATGTTTCCAAGGTTAGAAACGTATCGCCTGCAGGGGAGTCATACAGCCCATGGGCGAGCATGTCTGCTTCATCGCCTTCATGGTTCGATGTTTCAAAAGTGGCGACACTTCCATCAACTACCTCTTATAATCCTTGGGCTGGAATGCCATGGGTTCAAGTTTGGCCTTGGTCCGAACTTGAGAGTGCGGAGTCTGGGCTTTCTTATAGCCCATGGGCCATCGTGCCTGCCATCCGAGCATGGCCTTGGTTCGATATTCACGCTTCCCAGGACAATGGAGACCTGGAGTTGCAGCGTAGCACCTCTTCAAATCCCTGGGTTGGCATGCCCTGGTTTAACGTTGGACCGTGGCATGAAGTTGACGGTGTACAGCCTAGAAATTCCACGGTCATCTCGCTCAGTCGACAAGGAGGGTTGAAATCTGAATATCCTAGTCTAGACATATGTGAGCCGTCATTGCTCGTGATTAATGAGTGATTGCTAACTTTTCAATAGACCCAGCTTCCTATCCTTATTTCGATATTTATCCTGCTTGCGAGGTGAACAGCGGCCTCGGCAGCGCTAGAGGTTATCCTATACTTGAAATTTGTGAGTTATCGTATTTGACTAGATTTTAGGGAGATGCTCAGCCCGAACAATAGATCCTGCAGTTTACCCTCATTTTAACTTATATCCTTCGATTGCATGCTCATTTATTACTTCTGCTGAAAAGACGGTCGCCTTTCAGCCAAAAAAATCTGTCATTGTAGAACTTGCTCCAGCTTACCCCCTATTTAATCTTTGTGAGTGGTCGTTGGCGTCACACTTTTTTCTAGGCTGATTGTTTTTAGACTCGCCTCTTTACCCGTATAACCTCAATTCGATCTATCCGGCACCGGCTGTCGAATTATCTTCATTTGTGATGCTCCCCAGTAGTTATCCGTGGTTGATTATATGTGAGTTATCTTGCGCCCTTTCTTGAACGGGGTCTAATGCGCGCTAGATCCTCCTGTTTACCCTCATGTGAACCCGTATCCACAAGCAAGTGCGGAGGTGGCTGGACCCCGGAGAGCAAAAGACGAAATTGCGCAGCCCGTTCAAGTAAAACTTCGCCCACAATATCCTGTTTTCGATATCTGTATGTGGAACAAGCGCGCGTTGATTACTGGTTTGTATCTCATTGTCCCCTAGATCCTGCAGGCTATCCGTGGAGCCTGAAAACAGTATATCCCCCAACCGAAGTCGAAGATGCCTCTGAAATCACTATCCGCTTGTCATCGCGCTATCCATGGCTGGACATCTGTGAGTCACCCAGTATTTTTCATAACGAGTCACCCTGACTGGCGCCTTAGATCCCTCGGTTTACCCTTTTGTTGAGCCATATCCGACGTTAAATAACACGTGCGAAAGCCCTATGAGCATATCTCAGACTCACTACAAGTCGGAATGTGTGAAAGTCACCTTAGCTAGGTATTACCCGTCATTCGATTTATGTAAGACCTCACCTTCACCCTCGAGTCTGATGTACTGAACCTTTCATTCTAGATCCTGCGGCATATCCACACTTTGACCTGTATCCTACCTTGCCAAAAATCAGGTCCGGAGGTTCGCAACAAGAGGCGTCTGCCAAGGTAAAGCAGGAGACTCAATTCGGTGAATAGTGATTCAGAATCTTTGCTCCTTTCAGGACATTGTCGATAGCGTATCAGTTGACCTTGCGGGCACTTATCCATACATTTGCCCTTGTGAGTTGGCTCAAGTGAAAGTGAGCAATTGCCCGATACTTAATTTGCTTCACATAGATCCTCCCGCTTATCCTCACTTTGACCTGTATCCACATGTTCAGATACATGCGTCCCGTTTCGAGAAGGATCTGACGACCAGCAAGTTCTTCGCTGCGAGTAGCACGTACCCCTTCTTGGTCATTTGTGAGTTCCACATTATGTCCTACCACTCGCTTTCTCATAAAGTACGCAGATCCTGCTGTGTATCCGCACTTCGATCTGTATCCCGCCCGTACGGCAGAGTTAGTGAGTCGGGAGGAAGATATGAGCGACGGCAAGTTCTACGTTCCAGAGTATCCCTTCCTTGTCGTTTGTGAGTTCTACATTTCATTTTTCTCAGTCATCTTCTCATAGCGCATGTAGATCCTCATGTATACCCTCACTTCAATTTGTATCCCGCCCGCGCGGCAGAATTAGCGAGTCGGGAGGAGGATATAACCAACAACGAGCTTTTCGTTTCGAGTAGCACGTATCCCTTCTTGGTCATTTGTGAGTTCCACATTATGTCCTACTACTCGCTTTCTCAGAGTACGTAGACCCTGCTGTGTACCCGCACTTCGATCTGTATCCCGCCTATGCAGCAGAATTGGCGAGTCGGGAGGCGGACATGACTAACAGCAAGCCTTCCGTTTCGAGTAGCACGTACCCCTTCTCGGTCATTTGTGAGTTCTACATTATGTCCTCTTACTCGCTTTCTCACAAAGTACGCAGATCCTGCTGTATATCCTCACTTCGATCTGTATCCCGCCCGTGCGGCAGAATTAGCAAGTCAGGAGGAAGATACGACCAGCGACAAGTTCCCCGTTCTAGAGTATCCCTTCCTTGTCATCTGTGAGTTTTACATTATGTCCTCTTACTCGCTTTCTCATAAAGTACGCAGATCCTGCTGTATATCCTCACTTTGATCTGTATCCCGCCCGTGCGGCAGAATTAGCAAGTCTGGAGGAAGATACGACCAGCGACAAGTGCTCCGTTTCAGAGTATCCCTTCCTTGTTATTTGTGAGTTCTACATTCAAGTTTCTTAGCCATCTTATAGTGTACGTAGACCCTGCTGTGTACCCGCACTTCGATCTGTATCCTGCCCGCGCGGCAGAACCAGTGAGTCGGGAGGAGGACATTACCAACAATAAACTTTTCATTTCGAGCAGCACGTACCCCTTCTTGGTCATTTGTGAGTTTACATTATGTCCTCTTACTTGCTTTCTCACGGAGTACGTAGATCCTGCTGTGTACCCCCACTTCGATTTGTATCCCACCCGTGCGGCAGAATTAACGAGTCGGGAGGAGGATATGACCAATGGCAAGTTCTCTGTTCCAGCGTATCCCTTCCTTGTCGTTTGTGAGTTCCACATTCAGTTTTTCTTAGCCATCTTCTCATAGTGTATGTAGATCCTGCCGTGTATCCGCACTTCGATCTGTATCCCGCCCGCGCGGCAGAATTAGCGAGTCGGGAGGCGGACATAACTAACAGCAAGCCCTCCGTTTCGAGTAGCACGTACCCCTTCTTGGTCATTTGTGAGTTTTACATCGTGTTTTTCTCCCTTCTCTTCTCACAGAGCATGTAGATCCTCATGTATATCCTCACTTCAATCTGTATCCCACTCGCGCTGCAGAACTAGTGACCCGGGAAGAATCCAACATTCTTCATGTGCATGTGACTGCTAGTCCATATCCCTATCTCGTGATCTGTATGTCCTTCAATTATGCTGCAAATGCTACCCATACTGAATTAGCAGCAGATCCGTCTGTGTATCCCCACTTCGATCTTTATCCTGGTGTCCTCTCGATAGTTGATGCTCCTGCTGCAAGCGGAAAATCAACTGTTAGAATGGACCACGGGTACCCAGTCTTGAATATCTGTGAGTATGCGTGCCCACTCTCTTTCTGGCTTACTTAAATTATGATTTCAGACCCTGCTGTCTACCCGCACTTGGATATTTACCCCGCGCTTGGAAAGGTAGCGCAGCCATCTCAGAAGGCGACTAATATGTCAGTGCGCCCGTTATCTGCGAAAAGGCGCAGGAAGACACACGCCGAACTGCACACCGAGGTGGCACAGTCACCTGGATTCCTTGTGGCTAGGAAAAAGTCTACAAAAACACACCATCAGCTACATGTAGAGGTTTTTGTCAACGGAGTCACTTGGACACCTAGCGGATATGTGCAAGACCTAGCACTTCCTGACAGACCACACGAAGACTCCAATCGTAGCTTGCGGCGTCGAATGCCCTCTGTGCACGAAATAATACCTCGACTGCCACATTCCCACTCGGTATCCCTCTCTAACCAGCAATTGCCGACTAGTTCATCGCTTCGAGAGAGACAACAGCATGTGTTGCAGAACGCTCCGCCCATCCCCCCTCTCCGCATCAGCAGTCCAGGGGTGCCAGCTGCGTCGGAGGTCCCAATTCCTGTATCACCACCTGCATCACCTCCTTCACGGTTGTCACAGGCCGTGAGATCCTTTAGATCGTCGATCATGCAGGGGCGCAATTTGACATCGACCTCAGATAACCACAACGAGAGGGCGAAATCTCCCACAAGGTCTATGTTCACTTCCTTTGATCGACGCAGCTCTATGATTCCACCACTATCTCCTCATGATCCATCAGACCGCTTGGGACGCAGTCGGGTTCAACAGGGCCTTGTTTTGCAGAGGGCTAGGGCATATGAACAATCGACTTGTATGTCATTTTCTTGCTACGTTTGAAATCAAATCTGACCATCGAATTCAAAGCTTCATCCAGGGATCATTCTCACAGCGTGAAAGACACGCAATTACCATTGTCCTCACTGCTTCCCATTCCTGATTTTCCCCATGCAATAGATCTGAGTTTGAAGGCTGACATGGACAGGTCAAGTCTGTTAAAGAACGCCACTCCTTCAACCTCGTCTTGAATTGTACATGTGTTTGTTGTATTTCTACAAATTAATCGATTCATATAATAATACTTGACCGTTGGTCTGCGTAAATACGAACATGTTAGATCGGCAGGGGTTGAAACGATCAGTCACGATACGGGGGAGGTTCATCTACCACAGGGTCAGGTGATGACAAAACATGACCACTGCCTGGCATTTCTGCATTGGAGGGCGGTGGAGAAGGGGATATAGTTCCTTCGCCGTCCACACTCTGACGGTGAAGGGCTCGAACTTCGCGATTGTGGCGATCGCGCTGATCACGAAGCATCTTGGTTTTGCGGTCGTCCATGAAAGCCAGTAGAGCCTGTGATTTGATGAGGGCTGGATAACATAATACCTAGTTGTTCCAGTGACGTACATTTCGTTTGACAGCTTCAGTGGCAGCCTTCGCTTCAGCCGCACTTGTTTGAGACCTGGCTGATTTTTTCTCAGCTAGTTCTATAGTCTCTTGTAATATTTGAGCGCCAAGGCGTAGTTCTTCGCTTTTGCGCTCATTCCAGACGTAGAGGGGCTGAAATTCCTTGACCTGCAAGGAACTCGAGATAAAGCGGTGTTAGCACGGTACTGACAGGGAAGACATACCTCCGGACGAAACCCCATCTGTCCTCTCGAGATCAGATAGGTACGTACAAAAGTTGGTTCGGTCAAACGCACCTCAATTGCATACTCTAGCGCACCCTTAGTTTCAATCAGGTGCCGTCTGATCGTATCATTTGTCGACTTGAACTGCCGGAATTTGGGGTTTTCAGGCTCTCGTAACAGATTCTCAGAGATCTTTGATAATATCTTGCGAGAAGCTCGTTATCGATAGGCTGTTCCTTTATGATAATTGATGCATCCACTGCATACCTTCAAGGAAGCCATCGCCGCTTCATGGGAATTAGGCCTCAAGATTCCGGGGTCTATCAGACGTCGAAACTTCTGCCGCTGCTCATGCTGTCGAAGGAGTTCAAAACCAGAAACTGCTGGTCCTGTCGTGGCACTGCGTCGTTGGGCTGCTGCAGCAAGAAACTCCGGGTCAGGTGGTGAATTAGTCTCTGAAGACATCCTAGTCGATGTGGTTGGAAGCCAAGCGCAACTGGAATTTTCCCGTGACCTCTACTTCATATTTACACACACTGATAGTATTCGGCTCAGATCATCTAAGAATATGGTCAGTGCAGGACTAATGTTATCTATAGTAAAGAAAGTATCGAAGCGTTAGGTAGTGACAGTGGACAGTCTGAATCGTCTCGTGATTCTCGTTGTGCACACAGAACCTCAAAACTCTCGCGATAATCGACCCCCTCTGAAACATACCACCGTTCTTGAAGGTTGAACGTTTCTGAATATGCCGCTGTGGGGTGCTATTGTCATAGTGTGCGTGGGGTATGCACTTGTAGTTGAATAGGGGGTCAATATGGCAGTTGGCCAAGTTTCGGTAAGCGCTAGAAGGTCAATCGACTCCTTGCTTGAGAGCACGCTACACACTAAGTCACAAACAGAAGATGATATAATTGCTGAAAGTGTTGAGATGCGAAGCACATATGTTTAATCAGACGTGGCCCGTGCGGCAGTGAGAGTTGTACGCGAGCGGAACTTACCGAAATATATTGGTGTCCAAAGAGTATGTGGAGAGTAAAAATACATAATGAAAGTCATAGCTACAGTTGGTATACAATAGGAACACTAGCTCAGTCTTGATCCATTCCTTCTTCATCTGAAACCGCATCTTCATTCAATTCAGTATTCAAGTAAAGAGCGGACTGTGGTGGGAGGTGATCCAATTCATCATCCGATGAACTTTCACTACTCCAGGCAAATTCTGATGCATTTACACTCAAACTCCTCCCGCTGGATTTGGAAGGTCTATGAGAACCTGAGAATGGTATCGACACCGATCCTGGCCCAAGTCTTCTGAAGAATGTAGACGAGTTAGAAGTGTTTTGCCTTGGTTCATTAGCAGATGGTTCTGGCGTGGCTGTA
Source organism: Suillus discolor (assembly GCF_016758755.1). Classification (NCBI taxonomy): domain Eukaryota; kingdom Fungi; phylum Basidiomycota; class Agaricomycetes; order Boletales; family Suillaceae; genus Suillus; species Suillus discolor. Next base: position 57,561 of record NW_024541368.1, read on the forward strand.
CGCGGGCTTGCAGATGAGTTTCCAGCTCCACTGTCGTCGTTGCGATCGAGGAGTTCAGAAGCCCACTTGCGACGCAGCACAGGAGAACGTAAAGGGTCGGTAATATTGTTATAGTTGTTCTCATACGGTGTACTCGTCTCAGATTCGCGTGGAGCACCAGCTGTAGGGCGACCACGGCGGAAGTACCAAGCCGTGCCATTGTCTTTGAATGCACGTTCGGTGTCCGAGTCCAATGGTATTGGCGACTCGGACCTTATACGAAGCCGAGAGCCGGTAACGGGCTCGGGAACGGCCTGACCGTTGACAACAATATTTCGGGTGTCACCGGGATTTGTACGGGACCGAATTTGGTCCATTGCTATGCGGACTGCCTGTCGACCCATGAGAATCTCATTTTCTATGCGAAACCGATTTTCGATCATATGCAACTGAAGTCAACAATGAGCAAATGAGTGACACGGAGCGCCAGTAGCTCCGACCTTAGGCCACGTTGCAATTTGCCCGACTTTTATCATTCGTTCGAGCTCGACCGAGTCTGGGTCGCTCAAGATATGTAACCAATCCTATCATTCAATCAGCCATCAGCGTCATATTTAGAGAATGCTGTGTGGAATACACACCAAAATTCGCGTCCTCGGCCAGATTCTGAAGCCGAGTATGAGTATTATCAGATGGTCAGGTGATTGGTACATACGTGACAGCCCCATCAAAACGTTGCAGAAAGACACTAGACCAGTCCTGTCCAAGCAACTGCGGAAGAAGCTCGAGATCACGAATCACCTGGTCGGAATGGTTTACTTAGAATCTACCGGCACGATCAAATAAGCATTTACCTTGAAATTCTTTGTTAGCTCTAGTTTCAGCCACTGTTCCGCCGCAGACAGAAGAAAATTGCCTCGCCACCCTGTAAACGCATGAAGCACTGACTATAAAAAATGAGATATTCATCCCATACCCTTTCCTTTCCTGTGAGCTACCGGTTTTCCTGCCGACCCACGAGGCGCAAAGAAGAATAAATGGACATGGGGGTTCACTTGCGACACAACCGGATGAGTAACTGGAATCATAATCAGCCGGTCATGATCGTCCGACAACAACGATCTTACCATTGAAGTACATTTTGAGAGCTTGAAGAGGAATATCAACCCTGGTTGATGTCAGAGACGTATGAAAATATTTGGGCAGATCATGCCTGCTTACCTTAAAGACCCGTCCTTGAACTTGCTACCCCAATTCCATGGCACTACGCGGCCATCGTGGAGCTTTTGCATGAGCACAACCGGGTTGAGAATCCCGGGTACAGCTGCTGAAGCGAGTAGGGCCGTCCAAATGATCGTATCTGGCGCAGTCATGTAATTCAGGAGCTTCGTGGGACTAAAATGAATGTCAGTTATTTTAGACTCAAGGCCCACATGACGAGCTTACGCGTGGCGATCAGCAGGGACAACAGAAATGTTGAGAATTCGCCCGGTCCGTAGATAGGCTTCTCGAAAGGTCATGGAACCTCTTGTAAAGAATGTGCACTATAAAAAAACAAATCAAAAAAGTAACATCGGTTGAGTATGCCTGCCGACTTTACGAGCCCACACAACACTGTCAAATCTTGCACCGGTAGCCCAAAAATGCTTTATCCATACAGTAAAGGAGTCTTCACATGCCGTCAGTTTTTGGGCGAGTTCCGGAACAAGAAGAGTCTTCAGTTCCGCGTCTGTACGTGTGCATACCAGAGCGGCAACGAGACCACCAGCAGATGTTCCGGCAATAACTCGGGGAAGCAGCCCTGCATCTAGGAAAGCCTTCACTACACCAAAATGGTCTAGAAGAGCGAGTCAAATGTCAATTGCGTAGAGTAGGTTTCGACTTACAATACCCAAAAGACGCACCACCTGAGAGACACAAGGCAGATGCTCCCAGATTAGTACTAGCATTTTTGAAGAATTTCCTCTTCTCTTCAATAGAAAGCTCCGAGGACTCTCGAACGAATTGTAGTGAGCTTTGCAACTCCGTATGGTACGCTATTAAAAGGGAATTAGACCGAATGAGATATATCCTGGTAGAAACTGACATTCGATTAAGTCCTTGGTACCCAAGAAAGTCTGGTATCTCAAAGATGCGGATTAGGCTCCTACTTCAGGGATAAAATGCTTACTTCACTATAAAGCCTAAAAGAATCATGAATGGGAGTGGGATTGAGCAATATAAAAAAACTCACCTGGAAGACTCGACTCCTACAAAATTGCTTCGGATACACGTCTCTAATACACCGAGAACGCCGCGAACATCCTTCTTCTCTCTCAAAATCTTCAACGACCGATTCACCTGACAAGTGTCGCTTTAAGCTACTGTGTTTGATGTACGGAACTTTCTTCACCTTGCGCAGAAGTTTCCAATCATAAAATGCATCCTCATCAACCTTTTTCCAGTCATTGAACATAAGGTATTTGTCGAGCATCATTGCCGTTTCCTTCCATTCCTAGAGTCGAAAGTGAGAGACTGATGCAAATGTCAAGATTCAAGACATGTGGCACACCTGATATGTGCGTGCACCACGAAGACGCTTTCGTAGAAGGCCCTTCTGTCCTCGCCCTTTGAAATTTGAATGAGCCACAAAGTGTCGGTACATTTAAGGTCAACTTGCATGCCAGCAACCATTCTTTGGTGTTCACAAGTTGTCTAATAAGGATGTAGAACCCAAATTGAGCCGCAATGAAGATAAATATCAGAAACTGGTATAAAATGAATATTGAGATAGCTCAAAATAGGGATTGATGCTTACAAGGAGTGGCCATCGGAGCACGAGAAACGACCACTCTTGCCTCCTGCCCGGAGACTTATCCCCCTTTCGTTTTCTGGCCACAATAAGCTCGGCAGGATCAATTAACCGAGAAATGAAGCTCCATACCTCTTCACCTTCAAGTTGATTGGAGCGAAATCGGAAAGAGCGGAGACCTTCCTCACTCGAGGGCTCTGTGGCACGGGAGAGCTGGGAACGGTATGTGGTGAAGCTGCTGATAGAGCATCATGACCATCTAGGTCGTCCGACTGTAGGGCGTCGATGAAAGCCTGTATGTGTCTGCAAAGGGTTTCCGTCAAAACTAGAACTGACAACCAGGGCAAAGGACCAACAATTCGTTCACGTAGCCTGAATCGAGTAAATCCGCTGGCACTTCCATCGGTCTTCTATTGCCAGCGGCGGTAAGTTGTGTGAAAGAGTCAGCGAACGGGGTCCAGGTCGTATACAGCGTACACACGGTGTGGTGCTATCTGAGCTGATAGACACGTGATTTGATTCAACTTCATCGCCTGCTCCAAGTGATTCCCTAAACTCGTTGTATACATACAAGTACTTTCTCAGTGTATCCTACCAGTTGAATATTTCCAGAAATTACCACAGCATACCCATTTACATGTTGTTCTGTCCGACATGTGCTAATCTGCTTGTAATATCCTCGGAAACAGGCTACAATAAATGGGCGTGCAATACGTGCGCATACGAGTTTCCGATCTCGAAGCAAGTGTGTATCTCGGATATTTATCATCACCGTACGGTCCTTCAATATTAGCGTCTAGATGACTTCACGCTCGCGTATGAAACGCAAGGTGGTAGATGATGTGCTTGGGGGGGAGGAGACTTGGCGTGATGCTGATTCTACTGCAGGTCAGCCCCTTGAGACTTGATGTAGGAATTTGGGATACTGACCTACGAACAACAGTCGCTTGTGACAAGTGTGGTCACCCACGCGCGTATTTCTATCAGCTACAGATTAGATCCGCAGATGAGCCTATGACGACGTGTGCGTTCAGCTTACCTCCTCTGGGATTGGACTTACGAAATGTGGGGATTGTTTTGCTTGTTGGGATCAGTTTACAGGTAAGTTTTACTAGTCAATTTGACCCTGACCTAGCCCGGTTGACTTAATGGTGCAGATGCGCCGGATGTGCCTACCAGTGGCGTGAAAACTAGTGGTTTCTCAAAATACATGATGCTCCTGATTCTAAATATTTCCGCCAAGCGGGTGCTTTAACTTGAGTGAAGGCTTCTCTAATTTCATGCGTGCACCCCAGATTCTAGTTGTCTCAGTTGCATTTTAAGAGTGACACGTTCGTTTGATCAATCTATGTTCCAACCGTCATGGGCTTTGATCGTCGCTACTCTTACTAGAGTGGGAAAATGTTATCATTTCGTTGCCGCCATGGATATCATTCCGTGCCCCGAACGACCGCAGCATTTTCTACTCCAGTTGGTAAGTTTGCTGTCTCCGCCCGCAGACCGCAGTACAGAGCCCTGATTGGTTCGGCATCATTCGCCTATCTGATCGCGCAATGGCAGAATCCGATTGCGGGAGATAAGATCGATAAGATTTCCCGGGTATTGACCGCCGGATACCGACTATTGCTAAGGTACTTCATGAATGAGGCTATTGTTCGTCCCCCAGACATCTCATGTGATCCTGATCATCTTTGACACTGCCCATCATATCCATATACTCCGCTTTTGGTTTCATGGAACCTTCTAAAGGTGTCCAAAGGTATATAAACCCATCTTACACTCACCCCTTCTGCACTCACTCACTCACTCCTACATACAATCATGGGTTTCCTCGACGCCTTCTCTTCTTCCCAGACTCAGTATGACAACGTTCGTTTCTCTATAACTTCATAAACAACACATCTTCAATGTCACATTTACAGTTCCAAAGCGATGATGCACCTCACCAAGCTACCTTGAGCCACGAACTCCTTGGCGGCGCCGTTGCGTTCGAAGTAAGCTCAGTCTTTCCCTCCCATAATCAGTTCTCATGTTGGATATCAGGCTGCAAAGGCTTACGAAGACCACTGTGCCAAGAATGGCAAGCCCCAAAGCCACGCTTTGGCTAAGGAACTTTTGTAGGTCGTACCAGACACATACCGTTTCGCATTGCTCATGTAGTATCTAGCGCCGGTTTCGCCGGAGCTGCCGTTGACCGCCTGGTCGAGACGAAGGGTGTATGTACTAAGTTATTGGATTTATACGCTCTGACAAAACACTGGAACAGGCTGACGCGTGGTCTGCGCACCAGAGACAGAGAGCTCAATCGCATGGTATGGATTTTATTTGTCGCAGTCGTGATCATTTTTGATGACAAGTTACTTGAAGCTCAAGAGCAGATCCAGGAAACATTCACCGAAGATGTTTACCGGGAGAACTACTAGATATACTACGTGTCAAATAACCTGTACTTGATACTTCAACCAAATAACCTGTATAGCCATGCAAGACATTTCAATTTCATGGACGAACCATTTCGTATATACAATGCTAGTGGGAATACATGCACAACAACCACAGATTCTCGATTGATCCATACTCTAAATGGCGAATAAAGCTATGCAGCCACGTCACGAACTTATTGCGCTTTTGTGAGCCACTTCTTCAAGCTCGTTTTACCCATCTTGTCGACTGCCCTTTTGACATCATCCCAGGTCAAAGCACTTCGATATCGAGCGAATCCTGGAGCGATGCTCGTAGATGAGGCAGCTACGCATATGAATATTTTTTCACCAATCAGGTGCTCGAACCCCTGGATTGTGTTGAACTTCAGCAGCTAAAAATAGGTCGATAAGAATTCTGAACGCACCCTCATCAGAACTTCCCGGGTACACCGGGACACGCCAATGCTTCCTCCTGCAACCTGGATCGGGGCCGCTGCCGAAGCACGGTATTGCTCACGGAAAGCGTCATAAAGCATTTCGAAGGTTACTGCGTCATGGCCAGCAGTATGAGCATGCACGGCAGCTATAAGAAGACAGATCGAGGGGTACGGCAATGCTGGTAGAGGGGTCAGCTGAGACCTTCATGCCAGGGGAAATAAATCAACGCACTGCTTAAGTGAGGGAATGGATCACGTATACGTTGTGCATGTACTGCTGATGAGAGCTGCGCAAAAGTGGGAAACGGAGACGAAGGAGCTAGTGCAGCGACAATACCAACCTATTCAATAGTCAGAAAAGCTCCCGAGTTAGCCACCCATGCTTCGCACCAAGATTCGTTGAAGGACCCTAATGTCGTGCGTAACAGCAACAGTTTCTTGAATTTGTTCGAGCACTTTCCGATCTGCGATAAAACTGTCGATAGCCAGAGTCCATAACGGCTCCCACTCTTCCTCGGGGGTTTCAATTCGGGCCCGTAACACTCGTTCTATAAGCTTCATCCAAAATGACAGCTCTATCGGAGCAGCGGTACGTAACATCCGCCCAGAGAACCTGCTCTTGACCCTTTTCTCCAAAAGGTTGATTGTATCTATCCTGGTACTTACCCCAATGACTGCAATGCCATTGTGTCCTTGACCGACTCTACAGCTTTGCGCAGTATCCAGTAAGCAGTAAAGGAGTGCCTGCCGAGCATGTAACGCGAAGAGGTCGAAGGCGTCTAAAATGACTACCACTGGCCGCGAAAGCGTGGTCAAGGCTGATACCAACGCGGGGAGATGGGACGGGGGAGGGATGTCGATGCTTGGGCCGGCGTCCAGGAAAGGATTGTCATCATCATCTTGGTCATCGTCATTATTAAGTTCACCGAGGTAGGTTTTGCCTGTTTGGAGAGAGAGCTGTCGCGCGATCTCTCGTAGTGCGAGGTGATCGTTTAGTTCGGTATGACCCGAAAGCTTGATGACAATCGGAGTCTGGTTCAGGGACGCGATAGCTCGATCTACAATCTTGAAACATTGGCTTTAATAGGTTAGACGACGGGAAGATGTGGGCAGCTTACAGCAGTCTTTCCGCTGCCACGTGGTCCTAGGACAAAACAACTATTGCCCTCCCCACGAGTGACAGTTCCTGCAAGCAGATCTTTTAGTTGTTGACAGGCTATCATGTTGGTAAGGCCAAGGCTAGCGTCCTCGTCGAATTCCATACTACATTTTTGTAGTTCCAATAGCATAGCGCGCTTCTGTAGACGGAGGCATATGCTGAGATGAGAGGGGAGATTACGAGGAATGCGGGAAGGTGACTGAGGTCTAGAAGCTGCAGGTTGATCTTTATTGGCAGACGTCGGCTGTAGCCTATCCCTACTCGTTGCATTCGGAAGTTGATTGATTTGTTGAGGTGAGGTCTTTGAAAGCAGGTCATTTTGAGGGGCTGAAGGACGGCTTGGCGATGGAACAGCTAGTTCTGGTACGTGATATGCAACACCCGTGTTTGTGGTAGGTGTCTTAGCAGGGGGTTGTCGCGTATTAGGCGCAGGTGAGGCCGTAAAAGCAAGCTTTGGGAATGATCTAGGCGTCGTAATTTCTACAAAATGCAGAAGGACGCGTCCAACTTGAGATCTGGGCGGAGGCGTTGTGCAATTGACCGGCAGTTTGGGGGGAGACAGATTCAGCTCGTCTGCGTCATCAGAGTTTTCAGGTTCTCCCTGCTTGTGAGAACTCGTTATCGAGTCGACGTTCTGTTTTCCATTCCTTTTTGAAGGTGACGAAGTGTCGGTCTTCTTGAGGGGTGACTGCCTGGCAGCCGGCTGTGTCATGCGGGTTCGTGAGGGGCGTGCAGATTGCACTGTCCCATCCAGTTGTGAATCAGCTTGGAAGCTTTTGCTACCCTGCTGGATAACTTTCTTCGGAGAGTTACTAGACTTGGACCGAGTTGATGGTGCAGCGAGTCCAGAATCGTTCTGTTGAATGTTGGCTCTGGTGACGCGCTTTGGAGGAGAAGCCTCAGTGACAGCGTCAGTGTCTTCACGCGTCTTGCGTTTAGGCATTTGTGATGATAGATTATTGAGATCAGGAGTAAGTAGCTTCAAGGCACTGTCACCGTAATTTAGAGTCTCAGAACGCGCCTTGTCACGCGTCTTGTGGTCACAAGTGGATGTGGACGGTGTCACACTTAGACTGGGCCCACTGTTTATGACTTTACTGTTGACCAACTCATGGGATTCACAGGGCAAGTTAGTTCAGCACTAGTTTGTCATGGTTATTCTGATACACGACCCAGGCTTGCTCGATGGATCAATGCACCTAGTACAGGTCTCGAACTCATCCGTGAAAATATAATGCGAAACCACCATGTTCGTCGCAACGAAACTGAATCCTCATCCCGGTTCGTTGATGCCGCTCGCAGGGTCAGCTCCGAGGAAGGTGGTTCTTGAGCGTGAAATCTTACCGCTCAACACTTGGTTCAATACCCGGCCTTCAAGTCCACTCAGAGCGCTCCATGTGCACTCTGACGATGAATGAGAATGTTTTCGTCCTTCTGGAGGATCCTGCAGCACCTACTCGTGCAGACATTGTAACGAGTGTTCAGAACTCCCAGACTACCGATGGACAGGTGTTCCCAGTCCCACCACACTACCGAACTACTTTTCTCACACTCCGTCCGCCCGGCGCATTAGAACAAGTTCTGCATCAGTTGAGAGCACGTTGGATCCCCGTCAGACAAACAGCCCCTGGTGCGCAAAGAAGTCAGGGCGGGCAGCAACTCTCTGTGGAAGGTTTTGTTTTTGCCATTGGCAATGATTGGCTCGTCCGTGTTGGTCATGTAGTCCTTGCTGGTGGTGCCGTCAAAGGTATGCTTCTTGAGGTGAGCAATCAACCTTTGTAGGTGGCAAATTAATTTTCGTCTATGACGATGAACAGGCCGAGTATCTCCCGTTACCGGTTCTTCATTCTCAAACTGCAGACGGAACCTCAGAGCTTTTATCTAACCTTCTCACATCCGTCCTCCCAAATATTCGAGAGGCTAAAACGGTGGCTGTCACCATTAGCGATTCTCAATGGGAAGAGGTACTTTGGGATCGTGAGGAAGAGGAGAGACAATTGTCACAGGAGAAAGCAGAACCAGAAGGAGATCCAGATAATATATATGTCTTTGGGGACGAGGGATTAACATCTGAGAAGAAGGGGGATTGGATAGGAGTTGATAGAGACCGTAGATCGGCTTTCTTGATTATCGGCGCACTAAAATCAGAGGGCATTTTGTAGTTTGCACATACTTCTGAAGAGTAGTTTACGCTACTGCCAGTGATGAAACCCTAGAAGTTCTTGGCGCTTATAGTAAGGCTGGTTCTTCACTAGTGCTGCGACTCGTATCACCCACTAAACGGCCTACTCATGTGCATGAACGTTTAAACCACCATAGGCACCTTCTTTCATTTGACCATGTTATGGCGGTTTCGAAATAGCTGGTATGCAAACGCCTGCGCCCGAAACTTGGCAAGGCACTCCTCCAGTCAGGTCCAGCCCCAGTCAACCGCGCTCCACTTTTATCAAAACCGCCAGCTAGAGCTCTATGCTTCAAAGGAAACAAACAGGCTGAGCCTCCGACAGCTCGTGAAACTGCTTTTGTGAAACTATTTCTTAACATACTCATGGCGTGATATCAGGTGTTCTTTGGGCGGTCTATGGACGAGGAGAAATTGATAAAGGTGAGCGCTTGAGGGGGCATAATTTTAACGCTAATGTTCAATCTCATTTGTTACAGAGCGCTAATTATGTCCGCACCGAGCTGCCTGTCCGCATCGCACACAGGCTAATGGACTTGCAAGCCCTTCCATATGTTGTGGTAACTCAGGAGGGCGTAGCTCGAGTCTATGAGGTTTGTTCCAATAACACTACTTCATAGCTTAATCCTGACCTCGGACAACTTTACACAGTTGTATTGGTCTGCATTTGAGAAGTCCGTAACTTGGTTTTGCACACTGCAGAATGCACTTTTTCTGACTCGTTTATAAGGTTTCGGCGCTACCCTCAAGTCACCACTTTGGAAGAGAATGAGGCCTTTTGTAAATTTCTCGAGAGTGTGCTAGACGAGCAGTAATGCACTATCTTTGGTCCACCGCGCTCCTGGTTCTGACAACTAATATACCAGTGCACCCGTCATACCAAGTCTGTCACTGGGACTTTCCCTTTCATCTCCGCACCTTTCACCAGATTCACTGGATGCATTCATGAGACGCATGCTCGTATCCCGAATCTCAAGGCGTGTTCTCGCCGAGCATCACCTTGCGCTTTCGAAGTCCCTTGGAACTAACAGCCTCAATCACCCCGAGGACCCACACGTTGGCATCATTTACACTGCGCTCAACCTAAGACATTCCATTGACAAGTGTGTCGCGCTCTTGCATGGCAGACCACACGATATAGTCGATGAAATTGGGGAGAGCGTGCCGAATCGCGGATGGCCGGAAGTGATTGTCGATGGTCATGTTGACACAAAATTTTCCTACATACGTGAACACCTCGAGTAAATCTTTTCACTTGCATCATGTTCAGTCTCACCCACGCCTCATTCTCTAGGTACATCATATTTGAACTTCTCAAAAACGTGCAGGTTCTCGGATCACATCTAAAAGAGCGGTTGACTGATGGCGTTCTAGGCAATGACCGCTACTAGACTGAATCACCGGAGTTCATCTAACCTTCCTCCTATACGAGCCACCATCGTTGTTGGCGAGAACGACGTTGGGGTGAGAATATCTGATCAAGGTTGGCACCCCTTTTCTCGCCTACAGATGAATGTGAAGACAATAGCTATAGGTGGTGGACTCTCATCAGCTCGGATCAAGTCACCCTCCGATCTCTTCTCTTTCTCTCACATTCGCAATGCAACACGCATGGATGACACGCGGCTGGGCGCACTACGCTCAGCTAGCTCGAGAGGCGTTAAAGCCACGGTTGCGGAGCAAATACGCCCATGGCGGACTGAACAGTCGAATGTGAATTCAAACGATAAAGATCCTGAACGTGAGGCTGGCATTGCGCCACATCCCAAAATCGGGCTGGGCCTGCCTATGAGCAACATATTTACAACGTGCGTGGTTCTTGGCCAGTGCCTTCATAACGGTTAACTGAGCTACCTTTATAGGTATTTCGGAGGCACCCTGGAGTTGGTTTCCCTGGATGGATGGGGTGAGTAAGCTTTGCCCGTCGCATTCGGGCCTCGTGTTGATTTCATGAAGGAACGGATGTCTATTTACGCTTGCCCAAGCTGGTAAGTTTTTTTTTTAAAGTCAGCAGGTATCAACATGTGACGCTGGGCCAAGGGCACGAACCTTGAGGGTATCGAATTATAAAGGGATATGAGTGTGTACAGGTGTGTACTCTGTCACAGGTGCTGTTCAACTTCCTGTGGCATCAAATAAACGCAGCTGGCGAAATTAATTCTACCTGATGTTACTATTTGCCGCATGTGCCTAACTTAGCGTATTTACAGTAGAACATGCTGTATCCAGATAGCCTAGCGTTGCCTCCCCAAATATTGACACCGCCTGCTCGCAATTGTACCTGTGACATCGCGATATAATATTAATCCCACTACTTGAAGTAGTGCCTCCGAGAGTTCGCACGAGTATGTAATAATACCTTGACATATGTGTCAGTGAGTGTCAAAGCTTGTTGCTGTGCATACATGACTGGCAACACTAGTCACCCTTCGACCTAGGGCGTTTATCTCTCTCTTCTCTTAACTCATCTTCGACTTTGTTCGATGTCCTTGACGTCCCTCTTTAGAGCACCAAACCTGGTTCACGATGAACAGTGATTCCTGCAACCCACCCCCGCCTTCGTACGAGCTCTCCCAGCAGGGCCATGACCGGAAGATCGTTGAGAAGAAACTCCAAGAGCTGCTTTTATCCAAAATTCCTATTCACGCCATTGAGGAAGAGCGCGATGAAGACGATAGTAAAGATTCTAAGGAACCAGAAGAGCAGAAGCAGAAACAGCCTTCAGGATTGTTCCAGACCTCAGTACAGCCGCTTCACATACAGAAGCGTACACTTCGAGGACCTCGCCCCCTTCCTCCAAGCCCAGCAGACGCCCAATATTCTCGCAGCAAACCAGCTGCCATTCAGCCAATTGGTCCTCTCAAAGAGGAACCAGAGCACGGGGAGTATCAAGAGGGTTTCTCGCCTCCTCCACCCTTCACAGCTGTAGGTCCTTCTTTTGAGGGACCTCCGTACGAATACTCGATGTATCATGTCAATGGCTCTGCGTCACAACCCAAACCGAACCATACTCCCTTCAATCCACCACCTGTTCGTCGTGGACAGCACCGTCCCTCTTCATCATATTCTCCCGCTGAGCCACGTACGGAGACTTCCTATCGACGCACTTCTCACGGCTCTTGTCTCGAGCCCTCTAACTCGAAGTATTTAATGCCTTCAGGAAAAAGCTCCAATGCCCGGCTGAATTTTAACCCATCAATTGCCTATGCGACCTCATCTAGTGCTATGTATGATTCTTGGGAGCATGCATCTGACTCGACGGCAGTTAATCCTGCTTCACTCTACTCGTATGCGATACATTTGCCATTTTGAACTTGGTCATCTGATTGATGGCGCAGCTCAGCGGTGTCATCCTATTTACATCCAGGGTCAGCTGTCAATCCAGGTCCGTCCCACATGTGAGTTGTCAACCTTCGGTCAAGTCCGAAACCTACCTTATGCATGTGATGTGAAAGTGGGACCAGGAACAGATTTTCAACGCCTCCTCGACCTTCTGCATCTTACGAATCGCTCACGCCTGCAAGCAGACCAGGATCTCCTGCTTTGCAATTCCATTCACCTTACGCACCTGTTTATTCGGCTTCTCAGCCGTCGCTTCCTCGGTATGCTCAACTCAAGCCAAACCAAGGGGGTCATGTTCGATGGACCTCAGAAGTTGATTTTAAAGACAGATACCCATGATATCTCATATCCTTTCCCTACTACTCACTCAACTGTACTACAAGGTCTCAGACGTCCCACACTCTCATTACCCCCATTATGATATCTTACTTCGTGTACATACGTTCCTCAGATGTAGCCCAAATAGTACGGAGTCTCTTGTCTTATTACTGCTATGAAATCACAACTCAAAAGTGCTCCTGCATATGAAATCACAACTTAAAGTTACCATCACAACCTAGAATCCTCTCTTGTCACGTTTTGCTGACCAGCCGATCAACATACTCTTAGAGATAGGTGACACGGTGGACCCTCACTGTCATGCAACGCTCGAGCAGTCAGTCGACAACTTCAAGCTCGTCAGGCTCAGGCAAACCAGCCGACTATGTTACTTTTGACCGTAGTGTCGCTGGTTTCTCGGATGATGCTGTTCACCGTGCAAAAGCCGCGCAGCTCAAGCTAGAGCATTTCTACAAGGTTGCTGTAGAAGCAGCTATCGAGCGGAATACCAGGTACATTTAGAATTGCCGGTCGACTTAGAAGAAGGCTCTGATGGGTTCGCAGGCGCGTTGAGCTTGAAAGGAAGCTGCAGATCGATATCATGACCTCCGAAGACAGGAAACATCGCCAACTACAACAACTGGGAAAGAAGGAGTCTACTTATCTTCGACTTCGGCGGACACGGTTAGGTTTGGACGACTTCAGAACAGTCAAGGTGATCGGGAAAGGTGCTTTCGGTGAGGTGGGTGGTTTTGTTAATTTGGTCGGTATGCACTATACGGTATCATTGCGTGCAGGTCAGGCTGGTCCAAAAAACTGATACCGGTAAAATTTATGCTATGAAGACGTTGAAGAAGGAGGAGATGCTGAAAAAGGACCAGGTAAGAGTTTTCTCGTTGTGACAGATGCAGGTGGCTGGAACTTTCTCCGCAGTTGGCCCACGTCCGTGCTGAGCGCGACGTTCTGGCCGAGTCCAACTCCCATTGGGTGGTCCAATTGTTTTATTCCTTCCAAGACCCACAGACGCTGTATCTTATCATGGAGTTTCTCCCTGGTGGGGATCTCATGACCATGCTCATTAAATATGATACATTCTCTGAGGACGTCACTCGATTCTACATCGCAGAATGTGTACTTGCCATCGACACTGTCCATAAGCTTGGCTTCATTCACAGGTTAGCATAGCCTTTCTTCACTTTACTAGTCTTATACGTTCTCGCAGGGATATTAAGCCAGACAACATCCTAATCGACAAGGATGGCCATATAAAACTGTCTGATTTCGGACTGTCGACTGGTTTTCACAAGCAGCATGATTCAAGTTATTACCAGCGGCTTTTGGACTCTTCTAACGGCGTGCAGTCACCGGCTGCCGCCGCCCGTAACAGTGTCATGGTCAATGCTATCCACTTGACTATGTCAAGCAAAGACCAAATCGCTACGTGGAAAGCCAACCGTCGGAAACTGGTAAGGACAGTGCTATGTGTCCACAGCAAACACTTATTTGATGACGTAACAAGGCTTATTCGACTGTTGGAACCCCTGATTACATTGCCCCCGAAATCTTTCAACAGAAGGGTTATGGCAATGAGTGTGATTGGTGGTCATTAGGTGCGATTATGTTCGAATGCCTCGTCGGATACCCTCCCTTCTGCTCCGAATCTACGCACGACACCTATCAAAAGATCATCCAATGGCAATACCACCTAGTGTTCCCGGATGATGTCCATCTAAGTCGAGAAGCTGAAGATTTGATCCGGCGGTATGATGTCCAAAATATAACTGCTGAATAGTCGTGCTTACATCTTCAGCAGACTCATCACATCTCAAGATCGGCGATTGAATATCGAACAGATCAAGAACCATCCGTTCTTCTATGGCGTGGAGTGGGACACGATACGCCTGATTGATGCACCTTTTGTGCCGCATCTTCGCTCGATCACGGATACGTCGTACTTCCCTACGGACGAGATTGATCAGGCACCAGCCGAAGCTCCTGTAGCAGACCTCGCCGATGCTCAAAAGGACCTCGCGTTCCTTGGGTATGACATCTATTCAGCCTTATCTTGTTGTCGGTTACTCATGTTTCGACAGATATACTTTCAAGCGATTCACGATCTCATCGCATGCTGTTTGATGTTGGACTATTTCTAACGGCCATGTAATATATATGCAAGTTGTATGCAAGGTTTGTATACATGTACGACTATACGAAGGACTCGTCGTAATTTCGATATGATATGTAGCTTGTGTGTCTTGAAGTCTGGCCTGTCAGAGTACGCAACCACTAGTAGCATGGATTCGAGCAGCAAGCACGGATTGGGTATCTCCGGAGTCCGAATAGGAGTTCCATTGAGTCGTTCTGTCCATAATCCTCACACCCCATCCACCAATCCAGATATTTTGCAAAGCTAGTATGCTCCAAGTCATTCAATTCCTTCTGGATTTCTCACTACAGACATGTTTGACTATTTTTGTCTTTCTGCCAAAGCTAGCACTCCGGCTTATAGCTCTGATGAATGGAGCCCTATGGAGACCTCCCAGTCAGCTGAACAGTGCAGCTCCTGATGAACCTGTCGCTCCTGATGAACCTGTTGCTCCTGACCAACCTGTTGCTCCTGACCAACCTGTTGCTCCCCACCAACCTATGGCTCACCACCAACCGGACACACTATTCCTGCATGGCGAGATTCTACCACACACCAGCGCATTTGGTGTCTTGGTCTCAGACGCCTACCAACACTTCCTAGCCTGCCACCCAGCAATGAATCATTTGGCCAAGATGACTTTATATGCCTTGGTTACCAATCCAAGCATGGAGGACATCAATGAACGCATCAAAGAGATCAAGAGTTACCTTCACTCACACTTCCCCGCTATACAAGTAGTGACACTAGAAGACTCTTATGGTGAAACTCCTATGCCTGAAACCTTCCCTGGATATAACCAGGGCCCTTTCCTGAGTCTCTCTTCAGCTGAAAGGCAGACATGGCGACTGCAGTTTTCCCTTCACAGAGCTGACCTAAATGCTCAGGACTCTAGCCTTTTTTCTTCATCTGGTGATCATACACGAGTTGACTCATGTTGTCATGCTTGTATTCTCATCTGAACCCATGTCGGAAATTCCCATAGGTGCCTTGCAAGGCTTCTAAATTGAGACGTCATTTGACTGTATTGCATCCGTGATGGAAGACCTTTCCAAGGAAGTGTGACCTATTGAAAGCGTATTGAAAGCGAAGTGACCTATTCATAGCGTATTGGAAGGAAAGTGACCTTCTTTTGGTAACTTGCCAGGGAAATGACTGGGTCTTGCAAGTGGCTTACACTAGCAAGGTCAGATTTCAATCGCTTACGACTTATCTTCCATCCATCGATGATCTCTTCCTGAACGATACCTTTGCTTGTTTCATCTGTCTATGCTGTTTCTATATACCATCAATGGCTCCCCAAAGATCCACAGGAGGGCGCAAATATACCTGCTCTTCAGCATCATCTCTTAAGGTTGCTTGTCAGTATTGTAACGAACTGTATACATCCCGAGGCCTCAAATCACACGAGCAAAGCTGCTTGCGACGGAAGGAGAAGAAGAAAGAGGATAGAGAGTTTTCATGGGCCGCAGCCAGGTCAATTTTGAAGGAAGGAAAACATAGTATGTTTCAATGTTGTCTAAATTACCTTCAATCACTGATTATATTCAAAATCGTCAATTTTGATTTATCAGAACATCACAGCAATAAAGGGCGCACTCATGAGGCTGCCCGGGATACCACACTAGTCATTCAAGAGGCTGGTTCAGCAGCTGATTCTCCATCCGCAGCAGATTCACATTACCATTATGATGACGCAGGCCTTCAAGGCCTCGATGATGTGCAGAGTATCGGGGGAGATGCGCGGCTACGTATGTATTATTCTTTCTGTTTTGTTTCGACTAATATCTAAACATGATCCAGGTTCTGATTCTGATATCAGCATGGGTAGTAACATTCCTGCTCCAATTTCGGCAGCCACAGCAACTACCTCAGATCGTCTCGACACATTCAAGACTGAATATCACCCTCACAGTGGTCGCGCTCCGATCATCGAGAGCTTTTCCGTTTATGGGACCAATAAGCCAGAGACGACACAATCACCCATCATCGATGACGAGCCATGGCAACCTTTCAGCTGTCGTGCAGACTTTGAGTTTGCTGAACTCGCCCACCGAGCTGCCTTGAGCAAAGACCAAACTAATGAACTACTCAAGTTCATCTGGAGAGTTGCGGATGGTCGCACGAAGTTTACTTTCAAAACTCACAACGACGTGTCAGCTGCATGGACGAGGGCATCCAGCCAACTGACTCCTGTAAGAGCAATAGCATAATGTCACACCCGCATATATATATGACCATGTTGTAACAGTTTGAAAGACATGTTGTACCTGTTGAGTATAAGAAGGAAAACATTGAGTATGAAGTATATTCACGACCACTATGGGACTGGGCATTGGACCTCTTGGATAACCCCTTGCTAGCACCGCATTTCGTTTGGGATGCCCAGCGACTGTACAAACATGACGGAACCGATTTTGAACGCTTCTTCCACGAGCCGTGGACAGGAGATCGCTGGTGGAACTTACAAGTGAGCTTTTCAGTTTTCTTATGACGGACGTTGTGACTAATTAAAGTGTACAATCAAGACATCTTTACCCCATAATGGTGCGCCATTCGCATTTATACTGTATGCTGACAAAATGCACCTTTCGTCGGCCGGTACTGTCAAGGCATACCCAGTAATCGCACGCTGTGGGAATCTGCCTGTTGAAATCAGGAATGTTGATGGTCCTGGAGGAGGACGCTTAGTGGGTTGGTTGCCAATAGTAAGTCCTTGCGATACTTGAAGACGTCAATTCACACTTAATCATTTCGCCCTTGTGGCAGGTTCCTGCAGACTCAGACGAGGATGGCAAGCTGTCCTATACGAATTTAAAGAAGGTCGTATGGCACAAATCGTTCAAGATTCTCCTCGAAACCCTCAGTCTCATCTCCAAAACTGGCTTCGCGCACCAATGCTATGATGGAATTCTACGCTGGTTATTTCCACTAATACTGATTTTATCTGCCGATTACGAAGAGCAGTACGTGATTAGTAGATTCACATTGTTTCTGTTACTTACTATGTTATCAGGTGTGTGATGGCCCTGATACGAGGGTTCAACTCTGCATGTCCCTGCCCTATTTGCCTTGTCCCGAAGGACAAGCTCACCGACCATTCTACGATATACCCTACCCGCATCATTGATGATGCACAAGCTTGTGTCCGATTATGGAACATGGACCGTACCGCTGGTGAGGCAGCACTAAAAAAGCAGAGTCTAAGGCCTGTCGATGTGAGTGATTCATTCAACTTTCTCGCTCTCGAATCTAAATGGTCTCATAACCATCAGAACTCTTTATGGATTGTCGAACGGTCCAGCCCGCATGACGCACTCTCGCAAGATACCTTGCACGCTTACGACAGTGGTTTGTTTGGCGATCACATGTTTGAGGAAGTCAAGGACCACCTGAAAACACTGGGACGTACTGCTGAGAAGACGACTGATGACCAGTGAGTCTCTTTACATCCTCATTTTGCCCTCGTCTTGTAGTTTGTTCATTCTATAGGTTTGCTGCGTTTCCAAGATGGCGGAACCTAAACCACTTCGACCACGTTACAAACATCAGTTTTTCCGATGGCAACAAGTACCTGGATATATCTAAGGTACGTTTTCGAGCGCTATATCAAATGTAAGCTATGACTGACATATTTCTTGTTTTGATAGCAAATATTGTATACAACACAGAACGTGCTCACCCGCAAAGATGACGAAGCTGGTTATGCGCTTCTAAAGTGCATAGCCAGCTATCTTCATGCCTACATGTATATAACATTTGACGTTCACACAGAAAGCACTATCGCAGCTGGGGAGGCCGAGATTCTCGTTTTCCAGAAGTGCTTAGATGTAAGTCCTAGTATCTAGACCAACTTATGCGCTACTTGACACTAATACTTCAAACAGGAATATATCGAAATTCTTGGTGACGAAGCGACAAAAAACTGGAATTTTCCGAAGGCGCACTCAATGAGGCACATATTTTCTGACATTAGGGCAAAAGGAGCTGCGCGAAACTTTAGTACGCGGCCAAATGAGAAGCATCATGGGCCTATCAAGAGGGCCTATAAACTGCAAACAAATGGCAAAGATATCGCAAACCAGGTATGTTTGATCACACTTCACATTAATTGACTCATTGACAACCCCTGCTATCTAGATACTCAGGCTTGACCACACAACCTTCGTCTCTGTAGTCCTCCGCAACCGCATCAATCATTTCGATGATGAACGACGCAAGGCCATACTTTCGGAGAGAGAGCTTGAGACAGAGGACCTGGATGATCGGTCTTTTGGTGGACATATTCACCTTGGCGCTCCTCAGTCCGCAATAACCTTTGCACAGCTTGAAAACGACAATGTGTCCAACCGTGCCTTTGGGCAGTTCCGCAAAAAGCTCTCGACCTTCCTTAATCACGCTCTACCTGCATATAATATACCATTACCCGATGGCAAAACATGGCTGACGCTTTCAGCACAAGATACGGTCAGTAGTTCCATATTTCACTCCCACAAGTCGCCGTTTTTCACAAAATGTCTCCAGGTTCAAGAACACCGATATCTCAAAGTGAATTACGAGTCTGTTGTGGACTGGAAGCTCACTACAGACCACCTGCGCTGCAACCCGAGCTTTCATGGCCGTGAACGACGTGACTGTGCCCTTGTTCGCACCCAGGACAAAGATGGAAATAATAAGAACATTTTTGTTCGCATTTTATTCATGTTCAAGCAATCAATTGGCAGTCAAACATTGGATCTCGCCCTAGTTCAACCTATGGATGCTCCGACGGGCCCACAACATGCTGTAGATCGAGATTTGCGACTGAGACGTCTTCGTGCCCGACCACTCGCTTCGACGGAGTTTATCACGCTTCACTCAGTTATTCGTGGTGCATTACTTGTTCCAGACTTCGCTAGTACGAGGGGAGACTTTTTCCTCGTTGATTATGTGGACTCTGACATGTTCCTTTGTTCGCAGAGATATATGTTCTAATGGTATGTCCAACATTTACATTTATGACTATTGCAATAACAAGCCACGACATGAGCAGCACTCTCCTTCGTATCTCACCTGTATCATCCATTCCTCCTTCACCTCTAATACACAGCGCTCTCCCGTCCCATCTGTATCATCCATTTCTCCTTCACCTCTATCAAGAGCGCTCTCCATAGCTCGTCTCGTCACTGGACTCCCCGTCTTATCCGTATCATCCATTTCACCCCCACCTCTACCGAACAGCACTCTCCCGTCTCATATGTATCATCCATTTCTCCTTCACCTCTATCACACGGCGCTCTTAGACTCCCATTGCCTCCGCAACTCATATATTCACCAAACTCCAATTGTATTACCATCTTCGACGTAATAAGAATGCCCTGTCGACGTCGCATGCTTTGTATTACATGGTGCGTCCCCATTGAGTAGTAGGTCCATTCTAATTCCACAGCTAATATCACTCGTGTTCAGGTTTTGTACGTATTGCAACATGCGGTACCCTCAAGGCCTGAATGTTTTATCAGCAGTAAGCGAATTTTGACTGATATAAACACGATGTATTACTGACGCTAAAAATCCTAGTCTCCCACCTCTATTCCGTATTCAACTTGAAGTCGTCTGCCATCATGCCATCAGCACACCGTCGCACAGAAACTATAGAGTCGAGCTCGGGCACCGATCGAGAGTTCTCGTCGGAATCGGATTCAGACGACTCAGATGCAGAGCTCATCCAGGTCCGCGCTGCGCTTGCTCCTGCACCTCCAGATGCGACATCTCAAGAGCTGCGCAAGGTAAGTCATTGTATTGCTAGAAAGTTCACATTTCTTATTACAGATCGTTACTACTAGGCCCTCGAGATCTCGCAGAGACTATTGCTCGACTTGCGTGGTAAATGCCGTGAGGCTATAAAGAAGAATGCGCTCCTTGAGGCTGCAGTACCTAAAGGCCGCAAGCGTCGTAACCTTACTTCAAATGATCTTGCGATGGCGGCCAAGGAAGACACCATACGAGCTCTTGGGAGGAAATACTCGATAACTCACTGCCTTTGGATCAACATCGAACTTTTCCCGCTGTCAGCTCGCACCTGTCCAGACATCGACCTCAATAGCAAGGAGCGTTGGCTTACAGGAGTCTCGATGGAGGATGGTGTGAGGGCCGAGCTCTTCAAGTTCATTCCTGAAGAAGAACGTGAATTGATGAGCTATCAAAACTTCGGATCTCAGGTATGCCTATCTATTGGTACATTCCAATTGTTTAATGACAATCAATGCAATAGTTTGGTAGGGGCGTCAGCAACGCTCGTTCCGAAATGGCATCCGATGTCAAGTCATGCGCAAGTGCAATCTTTGGTCTCAACGCGAGCATCTTCATACGAGGCTACAAACGAAATGAAGACCCTAACTGTCGCCCTCTTCTACTGAGCCCCCATGGAGAGTACACAAAGTTCGCGCCTGTGCTTTTTCCTAGACCTGATAATCCAGTACCGCATCAGTTGTTGAAAACTGCAAAGCTCGTGCAGGTACATCTCTTTTTGCTCAATACTTCAATATGGGCTAACACACTCGTATATGATTATAGGTCTTGAAAGTATCGCTCTTCGGCAAGTCGTCATTGGCACCTACAGGCGCTGCATCTTCTAGGACAAAAGCCAAGATCTGGAAATTGCGAGCTATAACGCCAGGTATGATTGCTGCTGCTGCTGTCGTGGTGAGTCCAAATCAGTTGTGTGGTTGTTAGAGTCACGACTTATTCTCATACAAGGCAATATTCCTACTCTCTGGTGATGCAGAACTCACTGAAATTGGTGACACTACGAAGATTCCGTACCGCGAATACCACAACTTCTACCGTCAGCGTTTACTGACTGGAGGTGCCTGGGCGCACCAGGTCATCGCATTCTTCAATGATGCTCTTTTCTCAGGAACTTCGTCTTATGTTCCCCCCTCTACTACTCTCAATGATGACGGACTGGGTCACACATGGGAAGAAGACTTCGATCGCGCAATAGAAGACGAATTAGCAGAACCAGTTGTTGATAATGGGACACCACCAATCCCGCCACAGCACGCTAATGATAATACTACTAGCGGTAGTGTCCAAGTCAATGAGCTACTACCTGCGTCTCACTATACTTCAGCTCCCTCAATTTCGGCTCCCCCTCCAGCTGTTGCAGCTCCCCCTGTTGCAGCTCCCCCTGTAGTAACAGCTCCTCCTGTCGTCAATATGGCTCGAAGTTCAGAATCCATCTCCACTGCAATGGAAGAGCTCAATCTCAGGCACAAGGATCCTGCTGAATCTGAGCTTCCTGCTCCAACTAAAGCACGCGCGGTACCGAAGGCACGGCGCAAAGGCAAGACAGCTGCGGAGGGTGAAGATGTTGTTGTAAGGCGGTCAGGCCGGAAGGGCAAATGAGGCGTCCTCGCTGCTCTATCATTGAAATTAGCTTGCATTAGTACAGACTTTCTATTGAAATACATGCTTTTGTCAACCGCGTATGGACTTCAAATGACTTGACGTGATTTCAACGAACTTCCATTAATGGATATATTAATACAAGGCCAAACAAATGTTGAAGTTTGTCTTCGCTTAGGCTTGCAACACTTCGCTTCAACCACAATCATCTCTCGTTTGTCTTAGAATTCCATCTTCAGAATCTCTCTAGCTTCTCTTCAATTTAATAAAACTCCTCAGTGGTAGCAACACCCTGGCCATCGATTATCATACACGCTGAACCTTCTCTTCGAACTCCTCAGTGGCGGCACTTGGGCCAGTGTGAATCTGACGCTCTCTGAACTCCCAACAATCAGCATGATGTCTGAACCTGACATCGAGGTGCGTTTGAATTGTTGAACTCTTCAGCCAAACTTATTATTAGTACTGACATTATGCATATTGATAGCTTGCCTCATTGACCCATCGACAAAACAAGGAGCGACTGTTTACCGTCAGATGTCTCTCATCTGCATCCTATGCCACTGCCACTCCCGTTTTTTCGAACAAACGGCACCAGGATGACCGGGGAGTCCTATCAATAGCCGGTATCGATTCCGTTTATGTACTTGATGCTGAAACGGTGCATATCACTCTCGCCGTGAATGCCTTGTCTCGTGTCGGTCTATTTGAGGTCAGCTTGTCTATCTATTCACATTTATTGTACTGATTCTTCTGCAGGATTTGCAAGCTTTTACTGACGGCAAACAGAGAAAGCAGACTCCTCAAGTCCTGACCGCGATCCACGGCAAACAGAGAAAGCAGACTCCTCAAGTCCTGACCGCGATCCACGACAAACAGAGAAAGCAGACTCCTCAAGTCCTGACCGCGATCCACGGCAAACAGAGAAAGCAGACTCCTCAAGTCCTGACCATGATCAACGGCAAACAGAGAAAGCAGACTCCTCAAGTCCTGACCGCGATCAATGTGGTTTTGACCTGGTGCAATGCCCTGGTAGAAGGTACGAAATATCAGAAAATCGGTATTTAGCAATTTGTACAATTTTTAAATTCAAATCGCTACCTTAAAAGAATCAGACAGTCCTTACAAGTTCTCGAAACGCTTGGAATGATATCATGTGACTTGCAATGACCTTCCAATGAGGGGTGTTTTTAGTTGTTTTCAAAATCGTGACCTTGCATTGGAATGGTCTTGGGACCGTCTTGGAAGAATATCTGTATCGCTTGCAAGCAGCTTCCATAATTTTCGGGATCCCTTGCAACTGGACCGCAATGCCACTGACAAATTGGGACCTTGCACGCTATTTTAAGATATGCCAACCAAAATTAGGAATTTCCGACACACACCTACAAAGTTCTATGGGAGTAGGCCTTTGGACTCACTCAATGGCCTTGGGCTTAACGCCAGGGGCCAGCAAGTTGAGCGTGGAGAGTCAGGTGCAAGCATGGAGCAGGTAATCACTGGAGGAGAAGTAGTCTTATTGATGCCACATGGTCGGCACATGGCTGACTGTGATCCCAACTCTGTGGATGTTGGTATTGTGGGTTCTACTTCCTTTCAGATGCTAGGTATGTTGATTGTATTACTGCAATTCACTAGCACATGAAAACAGCTGACATTACTACTAGCAAATTCTCCATTCTTGTCCGACATAGCCTCTGGGCAGTGGGACTTGATCTTGCAACTGCCCATGCAATCCATTCCAGATCATATGTCAGTTTCACGCCAGAAGATCAGCGGCAGTCAGATACGCAGGAACCGCACCCCATCATCTCCAAGTCTTTCTATACCTGCCACAACACCTGCGAATTGTCCTGGGATGCTGCTCATCAATCCAGATACATTTCCACCTTCTGGTGAGGGTCACACTGAATACCATAGAAGAATGGCAAGGATGGTGGTTGCT
The DNA here is from genome assembly GCF_016758755.1 of Suillus discolor. Classification (NCBI taxonomy): domain Eukaryota; kingdom Fungi; phylum Basidiomycota; class Agaricomycetes; order Boletales; family Suillaceae; genus Suillus; species Suillus discolor. The sequence continues at coordinate 81,672 of NW_024541368.1, forward strand.
GCACGGGGGGCAACAGGAAGGCGAGACCTTGTTGCCTGGGTCTCTCAGTTACGCGGTTCCACCTCAGCAAAGCGTTAGTAAGCTATAAGTTTGCCAGTTTACCTTCAAGTTGGACTGTCCCTCCATGTTCCAAGATGACCTGTTTTTTGTATTTTATATCAGACTCTACCACCCATAACTTCGTTTAGTAGTATGTCATTCGCACAACATCAGAAGACGTAACTGAGTGGTGTTCAATTCCATGCAAGTAAGTAACTAATAATGTGGAATATAAATACATGAAGTGCATGATGGTTAGGGGGCGTTATGGTGTGCGACAAAGCAAAGTATAATAAATCAGCATAAATGAGGTGACGACCGACGGCAGATAGAAATTAATGTACCCCACGTGTCACAGGTAAGGCTCGAAGTCAGCTCAAGCCCTTACTTAGAACCCGCCCATTCCCATGCCGCCCATACCTCTGAGTCCCATGCCACAGCCATTTCCGTGCAGACATTCATGAAGTATGCCAACCATCTACCCAGACTCTACTACGTGCACCCTGTTAGCTGGGAACTTAAGTTCTGGATTATATGATGGGGCGCATGTTGGTGGTAACTCAATATACCACCCATCAAATATTTTGGAGTTCGGAATTCCATCATGCTGTTGATGATAGGATCTCAGGGACTTGTACTACGTGCGTATGTAGATGGCCAAGCCGCTTGAGCATAGTTTTCACATGCCTATAGCTCCTGGTGTATCACAGAGCTGGGGGCCGTCGGCCTACCAGGACACTTGAGGCAGTGTTCTTAATTTTCAGGATTGCGACAATTTATGATTGGCCTGAGGTAAGTGAGGATTTGGCTGCGTAAGCTGTGTAGGGCCAACCAGCGAGCTTCATATCACTGTGACCACATTCCAGCCGAGATCCCGCACCCCAAGTGTCATCGTCATGTGCTTGGATCATCAATCATTCCCTTCGCCATGTTCGATCACATAAGTCCGGTGCAGGTCGGTCGTGATAGGTCTCAAGAGTCTTGATAAGAAATTCACAAAATGCCGGTGCCATCACCTGTACATTCGACCCAAGCAATGGGACATACTACACGAGGTTGAGTTAGTCAACATTGATTGTATGGGCGTCACTGAGTGAATCATGTTTCTACCGTGACATGATTAAGCGTGAACACCTCTGTTTCAAGTTAGTTGTAGTATTAGCTGTTGTACGTTAGAACGGACTCAGATAGTGCTACAGTTCTTGTAGACTTTGTGTAAAGTAACCTAGCTAGTCACCTGCATCGACTGCTGAGCTGAAATTTGGGGAATATACATGTGCTATTAGTAGTAGTCTCGTGACTTTCATGATGCGAAGTTTTTGGCAGCATGTCAATAAGCCTGGGGCTCGAAAGAGGTTGCTCAAGAAGGCTCACACTGTTGATACACGAGGTGACGAGCGAAAACGGCGGGTTGCGCAGGCCAACTATGATAAGGAGCGGGTGAGGAAGAATAAGCAGCTGGATGTGCAGAGGAAGGGACGGCGGAATGCTGCCAAGGCTAAGCTCACTGCAGTAGTGCCTCGTTTGACCCTTGCGGAAGTCGAGAAGCTCCGCATCGACGAAATTAACCTGCAGATCCGGTGGCATCGACAGTTCGACAAGGATGTCCCTGCTGCAAAAAACACACCATCAGGAAAGGCAAAGAGAATTAAGGTGTTAATGGATGCAGTTGGGCGCTATGTACGAGGTGAAATGCACCCCAAAAACGACACGCAGGAGTCGATGGAGCAGTCAGACGGCAATGATGCTCAGGGGATGCCCAGATGTGAGGATGAGCATGATGATGAGTGACCTTTCCTTTTTGACTGTGGCTATTGAAGTTTCTTGTTATAATTGACAATACAGCATTTTATAGGTACTTACTAGGGGTTCACTGTGCGAACTTATGACCTTGCTCCGGAGAATTTTTAATTCGTGGGAAACGGGTTACACAACTTTTCGTCCTAGGACGAAAAATGCCGTCAAGGCAAAATAGACCAATGCAACATGCAGTATCTCGTTCTACAAGTACCCGATTGCCTTGTGCTTTTGACAGTTTGACACAAACACGACTTCCGAGCTCGCAGCCTCGCACTCCACAGAACAACTTTTTGCCATTCCTCCAAATCCCAAGATGAAATAAGTCGTGTCGGGCCCTTCTCGTGCTTCTTTTTTAAAACTACTGCCATGTTTATCGGATGTGAATCAGGTTCAGGCTGCGCGCTGAGCGGATCGAGCACTTAGCAAAGATATATAAGATGTCAGTGTGTGATGAATCCTTTTCTTACTCTGTGATCCCTTCCTAGCTTCTCAGGCCTGAAAAGGCGCGCTGACCGTGCGCGGTTTGTTTTCTATAGACCTGACCGTGGTCTTACAAGCCCCGTAGTCGCGACGGAGGGATCACTTCGAGTTTATTTTTCGGCGTCTGACTTTTGGTCTTTTGATCCTTATGTATAGCGTCTTTGGCTTTACAAAGGTCCTTACTTTGTGATCGGTATGCGTTCACTACAATAACATTTTCACCATCCACCTGCACCTGTTTCATGATCAAAATACTACCCTTTCGAGTGATATTTGTCTGGTCTCCGCACAAACTCGCCATATTCGTGGGAATCGGGTCACGCAAATTTTCGACCCAGGACGACAAATGCCAAATAGACCAACGCAGGATCTAGCCGCTCTGTCATCGTGCTTAGAACTACTTTTTGCCATTCCTGTTCAAAAAATATCTTATGTCGCTCAGTGTCATTACAGGCCTCGTTGGACATCAAAAATCTGTGTCACTGAATTGTAAACCCACTGTCAACCAACAGTCTACCAGGAGCCCCTCGGAGGATGCAAGGTTAGGGGTCTGTTGAATTGTCACTGATACTCATCCGCACTGTAGTATTTCAGAACCACGATGTGACTACAACCATTTTGGACAGCCTCAGGATATCGGATATAGTCGCAATGAGCCGTACTTGTCGGTGCATGAGAGTGTTGGGCCATGAGGTGGTTCGGAGAAGATTGACACGGCTGTTGGAACCATTCGCAAGGCATTGTTTGTCGACTTTCCTCTCAGCCCTGAAGGACGCTGAGGGTGTGATAACTGGTTCCACTGTACGGGCCATGGTGGAACACGACGAGGACTACATCAGAAGGGATCTCAACATCATTGTCCCATACCGAGCATTTGCCGCCTTACACGGAGCAGTGGAGGACATGTTGGGATTTACACCCATCTCGAGTGTACCCCATCCAGCTCTGGCACCTAGCATCGGCAGATTTTGCAGATATGCATGTCATGAGCGATTTATTACGCTGTCTGCATCACATGAAGGGGAGTCTGTCCTACATATCATTCTTAATGCCCCAACGACTGCGGATATGCTGTTCATGACCACTGGTGGAGTGTGTTACTTTTATCCCCGATGGTTTGAAGGTCGGTTGGCGATTCAAGGCCACACTGGAGATTTAGTACCACAAAATAAAAAATTGGGATGTGCCGGTGAACTGAATGATGAGTTTGAAGTGGAGACAGGAACAGCCTGGCTTGGGAGGTCCTGTGGCAATCTGTGTCCTACATACTGGCACCATGTCGAAGAGAGACACCTCCGGGCATCCATCGATTGGAATGCAGAAGATTCTGTAACCAACGTGTTCCACAACATCGACATCGAATGGCGGTTGAATACGGTGTGCATCAATCCGAAATGTCCACATCGTGTAGAGGTGATGTCGCTGAACTTTGAAGGTGTTGGTGCGCGCAACCGTGAGTTTCCTCTCAAACATCAAAATTCGAGGGAAGGACTGACTTGATGAAAAAGGTAATGATGTTAAATTCATCCCGCCTGAGATACGATGTCGCAAACCGGTGAGCAAGGATATGGGCATTTGCTAGATGATGCTAACCTAGAAACGCCACGAGCGGTTTAAACAGATAATCAAGGGTGTATTCTATGGAGCAGGCTGCTACCGGCCGTTCCTTGTGCCCATTCCAGTGCGAGACGGGGTGGAAAGGTCCCCCACACTGGACGACCTCGACATGAGCTATTGGGTGAAACAGCAGGACCTGTACGAATGCACAGTGACACGACGCCACCTTCGTCGCACCTTCAGCGGAGTGCCCGGGTTCAATGTGACCATGGATGGAAAGTATACGTTGTACTTTGAAAAACGTCAGCCTTCGATGGCTCCAAGCTGCGTCCTTAGAAGAATGGGCAGCATGGGTGGCTGTTGAGAGGCGCTTCATGGGAGCGTGGTACTTGTCAAGCAAACAAGAGACACTCCAAACATCATGCCAATCAGAAGACAGAACACATCAAACGTGCACGATTGACTGTTCCCACCCCTCCTCTTGACTCAGCATATGATTCGTTTCTTCAGGATGTCGATGAAATGGTGAAAGAGAAATGTCTAGCCAATTTCATTGATCGCACAGGAAACGTACCACTTCACAAAGTCACCTGCGTTGTTTGTGCTGGCGAGTACTTCTCTTCGGAAACTGAACTTGTCGACATCGCCAATCTTTCCAACCTTCATCTTCTTGTGCCTTCAATACAATGTCGCCATCCCGCTCAAGAGACTTTTAAATCCATGTTATTGTATATGCCTGCCTTGATCAATCCCAATGGCGTTCCCAGTGGTCATGTTTGTTCGGCGTGCATGCATGATTTGCACCACAATCAAGTGCCGTCTCATGCGTTGGCTAATGGTCTTTGGGTTGGAGAGGTTCCACCAGAACTGGGCATTCTCACTTTGCCAGAACGCCTTCTTATAGGTCTTCATTTCCTGGCAGCTTTCGTTATCAAATTGTACCCTCAAAAAAAGGGAGCCAAAAACTGGGATACATCAGCTCTGAACACCGGCATGCATGGCAATGTCTCGACCTACCGTCTCAATACTCAAGACATTTGTGCCATGATCGAAGGCAATTTGTTTCCTCGATCACCTGACATCCTGTCAGCTACCATCGGAGTCAGTATCATAGGCCCAAACAATCTACCTGCTCGTTGTCTACCATCCATCCTTTTTGTCAATCGACTGCGTGTGTGAGCTGCTTTGTCATTTTTAAAACAGCACAATCATCTTTACCAAGGCATTGTCATTTCCGACGAAATACTTCAGCGTCTGCCTGAAAATGGTGTTCCTTCCGAATTATTGTCCATCATCAAGTTTTCGGCCGAGGTTGATTTACTGGAGCAAGAAAGAGAAGGATATGTTGTTGAAGATGAGGATGCAGAAGGTTTGTTTGCTCACATTCACTTTGTTCTTGTCTTCATAGTCATTTCACAGTCACTTCGTATTTCGACACTCATGTCAGCATACAAGATATAGTCGACGATGATCTAGAAAGTTCCCCAACGAGTCAGTATTCATGTTGAATAGCTTCTCTCTTGCTCAACGCCGGTCTGTGTCATCAGTGAACTCTAATGTCTTTCCTCTTCAAGCTCATGGTGTCGTTGATTCAGAGGTACAGGATTTACCCAACAATGAAGTACTGGCTCATGCTCTCGCCAATACTTCAGCTTGTGGCCACAAAGTATACGCAGTGAAATATGGGTCGGAATTCGTGAATGAATATGCCCGTCGTAATGCCACTGGCGATCGTACGAGTAGAGACTTTGCACACCTGAATCATCTTCTTGGAGCGTTTCCTTGCCTTTTTCCATATGGCATGGGAGGTTTTGAGATTGACCGCCCTCATTCTATCTCGTATGAGAACCAAGCGAAATGGACCATGAGATATGCGGACAAAAGGTTTAGGAAAGACATCCATTTCATGTTTCAAGTCTTTGGCGTCATACAAAAACGTCAAGTGTGTCGCACAGCTGTTCTTCAAGTGGAAAAGAAGGCCTTTCATGCGAACGAACAGGCTTTTCGATCTTTGACTTCGCAAGATTTGCTGTCAGCTAGTGTTGAAGAATCCAATCATCAGATGCATTCCAATCCTATAGTTCGATCTCTCAAACAACACGTCAATGCCGTTCGGACCAAGGTGATCGAAACCGATGAGTCTCGAACTAAGATACGTGCTTTAATCTGGGGTATGACGATGATAAAGAACCCTCCGTCATTGTGGATCACCATAAATCCCAGTGATACCCATGATCCTATTGCACAAGTGCTTCTGGGTGAAGAGATCAACATGGATGCTTTTGATGTCGATGGAGGTCCTGATTCGGCGCATCGTGCTATCAATATTGCGGTCGATCCATATGCAGCGGCACAATTCTTCCACTATACGATTCGCGTCATTCTCGAAGAAATGTTAGGCATCACAATAGCGAGCAATGGGCATATTAGTCACAAGAATGGCATCTTTGGGACCGTGGAAAGCTACATAGGCACTGTCGAAGCTCAAGGCCGAGGCACCCTTCATTTACATCTTATTGTTTGGTTGCAAGGTCTTTATATTTTTGTCTGTGTCGCACAATCTTTTGACTTCGCTTCAAACAGGCGCTCCTTCGTGTGCCAAAATGAAAGAGCTACTTCAATCAGATGCATTTCGAATCCGAGTGGCTGAATACATCGCTTCCAATATTCGAGCCAATCACAACAACATAACAGAGCAAACATTGGCTATTGTGCCACGTGAAAGAGCTGTATCGTATTCTCGCCCACCAGATCCTCGGTTGCCTTCATTTTCATCACAACGGCAACGAGTGGAAAAGCAATTGGTTCGTGCCGTTCAAATTCACAAATGCGGCCCAGGTTGTCTCAAGTCATGGTGAGGTTGATTGTTTTGCAAACGTCGAGCACCTTTTCCTGTTGCTGAAGAATCCTGGATCAATATCAATGGTGAATGGGGACCTCGGCGACTGTATCTGTTCATGAATAACTGGAACCCATGGCTATTACTAGCCATTCACGCTAATCATGATTGTAAGCTCATCACGAATGGTGGGGACACAAAGCATATCAGTTGGTATATCTTGACATATGCCGCCAAACGTCAATGACATTCTGCCAATGCCTCTGCGTTACTGGCTAAAACAATCGCTTATCATAAGCAGAATGAGGCCCATAATTCAGATGTCCAGCTACTCAACCGTCGTCTTATTCAATGCTGCGCGAATTCTCTCAGTCGGGAGCAGGAGTTCAGTGCTCCGGAAGTTGTATCCTATCTTGTTGGACGGGGTGATCGATATGTGTCTCATCACTTCGAGACTATACATTGGAGTTCTGTCACTTCACTTCTCAAGAAGACTTATCCGCAGTTGTGTGAGAGCCGGTGAGTTGCCAACTTCTTTAGTAATCTGTTATTAATACATACACTCCATCTGATACTAGATCACATGTCATACAGCGTACTGCAGAAAGTGGAACCGTTGATGTCAGTGATTGTTCACCACAGGCAAGTGACGTCAGGATGTTCATCATGAAGTTACACCAACCTAATCTGGCACTGTCTCTAGAACGAATATGCTGTTCTAGAAATGCATGAAGGCTCGATACGACTGCAAGATCAAATTCATGAATACATCGACCATCCTACTGAACTAGAAGGTTTCAATTATCTCGAATATTTCTTGAACACTTATGATCTTTGTACGCACTCATCAAACTCCGATCTTGTACCAAAGAGGAGCGATGCAAGTATTCATCTCTCTTATAAGGAAGGGATCAGTCATGCAGGACATGTTCGCACTCTTCGCCAAGACAATCACAAAACCATTCCGCACATTCCAGGTCCATGGTTTCCTTGTGCTGATGATCCTGCGAGTCGTTCTTTCTATTGTGCTTCGATTCTCACCCTTCTTAAACCTTGGAGGAATATTATGCAGTTAAAAGAGGCAGACAAAAGTTTCATCCATGCTTACGAGACTTTCATGACCTCTACATCATTCTCCATTCGCAACATTGTCAATAATCTTCAGTATCTCCATGAGTGCTCTGACAAGGCTAAAGAACATGAAACCACATCACCAAGCATCCCGCGCGCTTTGGCGGATCGACCACGATTTGATGAAGATTTTCACACTGATGAAGAAGAAAGTAACATCAATTCCGTTACTGAGGAATCAATCACAGATGAAGACATCGTGCGTGCTGCTAATGGCACATTTGGTTCTCGAGAAAGGGTATATGCCGATGTGGCGATGAATATAGCGGAGGAGTATCGCTTCTTTGAGCGAAATGCTGAAGAAAACCTGGCGGTCAACGAATTAGCCAATGTTGCCACGGATCAACAATGGGTGAATTATCTTCAGTGGGATAACATTATCCATAATGAACCTCACACACAGGACCTTTCCGCTATGGATGTTCGAGCGGATGAAGGTGGTGTCGCACTTCTTCAGCATGCTGGCAGTTTTCGTGGACACAATGATTCATCTGTTATGACGATTCAGTCGTCGTCACCACCTCATTCAGCTATTCCTGATTATCTCAAGGAAAAACAGAGCCTAGCTTTTCGCATTGTCTACAAGTATCTGGGTGAGTGTTACACTGATCTTCAGGATGTCATTAAGGCGAAAGCTCTGAATTAGATGAAATTTTGTGTGGATGACAGCCTTCTCAATTGCTGATGCAAATCCACGGCCAAGGCGGAACAGGGAAAACCAAATTGTTGCAAGCTATTACTGAAATGTTCGCGACCAGAGGTTGTTCACATCGGTTGGCCAAAACTGCATTGTCTGGAGTCGCTGCATCTCAAATCGGAGGTTCTACCTTGCATTCGTGGGCCACCATACCGGCAAATGTGAAAGGCTTGCCAACGTCAGACTCATGGATTTATCATCCAAATGTGGAGGCCATGAGACGGCGAGAGAAGAATATGCTGGATAAAGTCTTGTTGGTAGTTGATGAAGGCAGTATGCTTACGACTGATTTCCTGAGCCTTCTATCGCAAGTGACAGGCGCGTTCCGCGAAGCGGCTGGCATGCCACACGCATCAAGTACTCTTCCATTCGGAGGATTGGGCGTCATCATCGTCGTAGACTTCCACCAATTTCCTCCTGTCGGCAGTCTGACACACTCGTTGTATTATCCTAACCCTCCTACAACAAAGTGCCAATTGGGAAAGAATATCTATCTTCAATTTGACACTGTCGTTATACTGGATCAGCAAATGCGCATTATAGATGCTGTCTGGCACAACATATTGCAGCACTCCAGAGAAGGAGCCTGCACTGCTGATGACCTGGCTATCATACATCGTCTTGTTCTTTCGAACGACGAGTGTGATGTTCCAAACTTCGCCGTCCCTCCATGGAATGAAGCCATTCTCATCACACCATGCAACAGTGTACAAACACAATGGAACAACCGTGCGGTCGTGAAGCACTGCTTGTTCACCAACAAAACCCTGTACATATGTCCTGCGGAGGATTCTACCCATGGGACCTGTCTGAACATGGTCCAACGACTTGACACTGCCAAACTGTCACTGAAAGACACAGAGCAAGTACCTACAATTTTACGATTGGCTATAGGGATGCAAGTTATGGTTACTCAGAATTTAGCAATGTCTGCTAATTTGTCGAATGGATCGAGGGGAAGAATTGTGGAGATAACATTGGATGGTAGAGAACCTTCTTTGACCTCAGCTAAATCTCAAAATCGACAAGTCCAACTGCGTTATCCACCTATACTTGTCATCATCGAGCTCAACTTTTGTGAACTTCCACCTCTGCCTGGTCTCAAACCTCGTCAGATTCCTTTGTCACCCGTTGAAGTCAAATTCTCCATTGGAACGCATCCTACTACTCGTGTAACTCGTTGACAACTACCTCTCGTACCCGCTTATGCATTCACAGACTACAAATCTCAGGGGCAGACTATTGATCACATCCTCGTAGATATCGGCAAAACGACATGCTTCAGTCTATCACCTTTCAACGCATATGTGGCACTTTCTCGGAGTCGAGGTAGACAGACGATACACTTGTTGCGGGAATTCGAGAATGAACTATTTATTCATCATCCTTCGGAATATTTAAGAGAAGAAGATGCAAGAATCGAAGAGCTTGAAAGAGAAACGAAGAAAAAGTTAGATAACATTATTTGAGTCCATGTACCATAGCTTCTGTGACCGTATTCATAGGTGTTCTCGTTCATCAAATAGACCCGCGAGAGTGTCTGCTATGTTATCACTAGGGGTTTGCTGTGCGAACTTATGACCTTGCTCTGGAGAATTTTTAATTCATGGGAATCAGCCTTGTTGACCTCTTCCAACACTCGTCATTTTCGGACCCCAAAATCTGTGTGACGGTAGTCCTAAGTCTGCTTGTTTTTCGTTTTCACTGCGATAAGTCATTTTTTTTCAGCCAATTAATAGGTTGGCCTTTAGCATATTCAATGTCATCTTCAGCTTGGTCCTAATATTGCCTTTTGAGCATGTTCGATAAGCCGATTAAAACATCACAACAGCATGCAAAATGTACGAAAGTTCAACAAATCCAATGGCAAATAGACCAATGCGGCTTCACGCGCTCTACCATCCTCACTATATCATCCCGTGATTTTTGCATCTGCTGAAATGTTTTGTATTCCAGATCCGGGCACCATGTGATTGCTCTTGCACTCGAACATAACTGGGAGGTGCTTCATTGCGTGACACTCTTTGAAGTTTGACTCCCAACTTCAACTACATATGCACGAAATGGCGACCGAAAGAGATCCATTGATCTCAAATGGAACACAATATCATCGTCTGCCTGGCCCTCGAGACATTTCAAGGTCGACATGTTACGAAATTTTGGTTGGTCTGTGGTCTAGGTGCCCAACCTACAATTAGATCCAAAGTTGGCAAGTGGTTCATCGACCGTTCGAAATACATCCCTCTTCAACACTGCACTTCAGGTATCCGAGTTATAGTATTCAGCGCTTACTCTTCCGGGCAAGCAGAATCAAAGCACTCAAGTGCTACCGATCGTCCATATCCTCTCTCTTGTTCTTGTTCTCCTCCTTGTCTTCTTCCCTTCTCCTGCTCTCGTCCATCGTCTGTATTCGTCTGAGCCACATCAGCAGTTGCTGACGTGTGCTGGGCGTTTGCGCATGGTGTTCATGGTTTTGGGAACAGCATGGTGGAGCTCGGACATTGATTACACGGCCGCGGCTTGCATGGGCCTAAGCCCCAGCTTTGGGCCGGCTTGGGCTCACGGCTCAGGCTTGAAATCTAGCGAACCTAAACCCCCCCCCCAAGCCAAGCCTAAGCCGGGCCAGAACATCACTAATTTAAAATTGTATCATGACATCGAGATCGAGCTCAGAGTTTGACTGTATTTCATCGAGACCAAGTTCTGAGTAGCTAATTGGATACTTTATGAAGTAGTTTTGTGTATTCATATTGACGCAGTTCTATCATTTTCGATTATTGCACAGCATGATGTTCATGTCAGGTGACTGACAGATTATCTGCCATCCGACATGACCTTGCTCCGCAAGGTAATCATCGACGTAAAGCAGGATTACTCCTCGACGAGCTAGGGCTGATACTAATGCTGGAAATGCAAATAAATGAATGTTCGTTCGATGTATGATGGCTCACCGATAAGCTGATCAGGTTCTGTGAGACGATGCACCAGATCTGAAATATCTACTATATGCTCAATGACTGGAGCTCCAGATATACAGGTGCAATTGCGGTACACATGAAGGTGCAGAGAACCGCAAGATTGCCTGAAAACTGGGATATATTCAAAACATGGTACTAGATAAAAATACGAGTTACATCACCTATAAGAAAAGTGCCTGGTAACCTACAACTATTGATTTCAGAGATAAGCATATGTACAATGATGAGTATATGGATGATATTGTGTCTAGACAGATTGATGTCTGGGCGGTGTACTGTCATGAGTCGGATGATCAAAAATTTAAAGTCCATCTGTATACTTCGCTGGATGGCTCCTATTTCCTTCATTTGTGTTCTTAATCATGTCGTTCGATGCTCAAGCTTATCATGATCATGCTGCTTCTCAATCTAATTTCATGGCCTCTAATACATTGTGCAAGCAAATCTCTTGGCAGCATTCTGCTAATGGTCTGATTATTGTGGACCGCGATGAGCAAACCCCTTTCATCGGAGTGGTGACCGGAAGAGTATCACCTTTCAATCTCAAGTGTGGCACCAGTGGCGATTATCTCAAGAAAGGCGCCCTTGAGAAAGCCAAATACCAGCTCCATCTTGTCCGTCCGACTGACAAGATCTTGGCTCATGACTTTGACACTGTCATCCATAATCTTGAGACTATGCAGAAGGCAGCAGGGACAACAGGCGATCACAGAAATATGGTGATTCGTGACATGACGGGCGAGATGCTCCATGTGGTGGCGAACATATTTGAGCCTAGGGTGAGTGATTGTACTGCGTTGAAAATAATGCTGATGTATTTGTGTAGAATGTTCGAATTCCCGATTCTCCTCATGGCCGGCGTGTTCCTAATGCTCCGTTGATGGATGAAGTCACTGACAAATGGCCCATCGCACCTGATCATGAGGATGATTTCATTCACATCAAGTATACTCATGAGGCCGTTCCTCTTCCAGTGTTCCAAGACGGCAAAGCCATTCAGCCATTGGAGATCAACCACGCGTTAGAAGGAGCTTTGGTGGAGATTTATTTGTCGATTCATCACTGGCATTTTTCAGGATACGACAGCTTCCAAGCAAAAATGGAGAAAGTGATCATCCTTCATCCTACTGCCAGTATCCCAGGTAAACATCATTTGCCCGAACCTACGGAGGGCGAAGGTACTGAAGAAGAGCCACCGCATAAGAGAACTGAGAAAGCAGGTGAGGCAAGTGGTTCAAATGTCTGATATGATGATGTTCTGTTTCTGTATTTGTATTGTGTCATCGAGACGGAGCTCTGAGCTTCACTGTATCGGTTTCGGTATATCTGTATCAGTTTATGTATCGTTGTGTATCTATTGTGTATCCATATTTACGAAGATCTATCATTTTCGATTATTGCACTGCATGATGTTCACGTCAGGTGACTGACAGATTATGTGCCATCCAACATGACCTTGCTTCGCAAGGTAACAATCTTGATAGCTTTGATTTATCGAGTTTAATCTGGGTTACACAAGGGTAATTGGACGAGTCTGTTCTACAGCAGACCCATTTCTCCCTTCGGGTCTTCCCGTGTCTCTTCGTCTTGGGCCTTGCCTTTTGCCCCTGCGGCTTTTGCCCTGTGCATTTCGGCATGACGAACTTGCCGTTCGCGATCCTCATCGCCACCTCCTTTAGTGGAGATAGCAGTCTATGTCTAGCGAGACGAATCCGAAATGGCTCTCTGCCTTTTCTCACTCGAGTTTCTCGTCTCGCTAGGTACGCTGTTGTTGTCCATTCTGTTGGCTTTTTCTCACTCGAGTTTCTCGTCTCGATAGTATAGCAGAATTTGCGCACCCGCCCTGTAATCCCTCCCATAGTACGTTGGCATTGTACGATACGTACTTAGTGTTTTGGAGTCGTTTGTCTCCGGAATCCATGGGGTCCCCGCGTCCTCGCGTCGGGGTCCCCTTCGCAAGGTAACAATCTTGATAGCTTTGATTTATCGCTAGTATTACCCTCCCGGCGGCGGCGTACACATTTTGCCATTGTTTGCCACTTGTACTACTGTAACTTTGATTACATAATGTCACACTTTTCTTAGAGGCGTTGCCCATCCCCAATGTCATGATCACAACTCATCCGCAACTGTAGTAAATTGAACGGATTTACAGCCATTGGCTCAAAGATCGCTAGTCCACTTCTGAAAGTCTTGCTCAAGCATGTCACAATCTGCTGCATTTGCTGGCTTATGGTCGTCACTTCCAACACCATTAACACCATGGGTGTGAGTTCACCGTCATTTAAACTTCAAGCAGTGAGATCAAAGTTTTCTAGTCTGGACGTTATACAATCGATGGGGCATACCCAAATGACACCTGTTCAAGCTTCCACAATACCGCTGTTTATGCAGCATAAAGACGTCGTAGTCGAGGCTGTGACAGGTTCTGGCAAGACGCTAGCGTTTGTCATCCCTATCCTCGAACGTCTTATCAGAAGGGATACTAGACTTAGAAGAAACGAGGTCGGTGCACTGGTTATCAGTCCTACAAGGTGAGTTTCTGAGGAACTCTTATATTACTCAACGTCTAATCCTGGTCCTCCTTCGAAAGAGAGCTTGCAACTCAGATTCATTCCGTATTCTCTCTCTTCCTGAATGCCCAACCAGACAATAGCACATTGAAGGAGTGTGAGAATGGAGAAGGATCACCGCCACCCCCAACAGACACTGAATACTCAGGAGCAGGATTTCCCCCACCCCTTCTGCTTGTTTCATCAGATAAATCTTCCCCAGCTCAGGATATACAGCGCTTTCTCTCTACTGGTGCTAATATCATCATCGGGACACCTGGACGCATGGAAGAATTTCTTATAGGAAAAGGGAAAACTGTTGTTAGCGTCAAGGAGTTGGAAGTGTTGGTGTTAGATGAAGCAGACCGGTGAGCCTCTCCCGTTTACAGGAGTAAGAGCTTATTTGCTGAAGACGCAAAGTTTGCTGGACCTAGGTTTCCAAGCTGCTCTGACTCGCATCATCACTCATATTCCGAAACAAAGGAGAACTGGTCTTTTCAGTGCGACGATGACAGATGCTGATGCTCTTTCTGAATTGGTTCGCGTTGGCTTACGAAACCCTGCTCGCATCGTTGTCAAAGTTCAATCAAAGAGAACAAAGGGAACGAGTTCGGGAACCTTGCAAGAAAGTCAAATCATCGAGGAAAGGCGGATACCTGCAGGGTAAGGTGTATGTGCTATGTGCTATGTAACATTTCTTACCTATTCCTCTCTCCCAGACTTCAAAATTCCTACATTAGCTGTCTCCCGTCCGAAAAGTTGGTTCAACTGACACGTATAATCAAGCAGGAGTCCTTATCTCATCACGCACCACATTTCATTGTGTACTTTGCGACTTGCGCATGTGTTGATTATTTTTATCGCGTGAGCGTTCTCATATCAACCCTTTGCTCCTGAATTCCAAATGGGATTTAGATTTTACCAACGCTCTTACCATCCAATGTCCAACTCCATTCTCTCCATGGACACCTCCCTCCCGCAGCCCGTACTCGTGCCCTCTCAGCCTTTTCTTCAACTCTGTCATCGTCCTCTTCCCCTTCAGTGCTTCTTGCTACGGACGTTGCTGCCCGAGGACTTGACATTCCTCATGTGGATGTTGTCATTCAGTTCGACCCTCCATCTGACTCAAAAGCCTTTTCTCATCGTTGCGGCCGGACAGCTAGAGCTGGAAGGAGTGGGAAGGCATATGCATTTTTAGTAGGAAGAGAAATTGAGTATATTGGTCTGTTTTCATACGCACTCACATTACATCTTTGAACTGACGGCCGCGTCAATAGATTTCTTGTCTGTTCGAAAAATACCAATCAGGCAGCACCCATACATACTAGCCGATGGAAGCAAAGCACCGGACACGGATTGCCCCTCGACAGAGGATGGTGTCGTCAGTACCTTCATGTCCCAAATCAGACAAACTGTCATGACAGATCGCGCGCTGCATGACAAGGTAGCTGCCTTTTCCAATCTGATATACGTGGCCATTCTCACAGTTTGACAGGCTGTAAAGGCGTTTGTCTCCTTTGTTCGTGCATACTCCAAGCATGAGGCCTCCTACATCTTCCGAATCAAAGACCTGGACTTAATAGGCGTCGCAAAAAGCTTCGGTCTGCTGCGTCTGCCACGAATGCCCGAACTGAAAGATCGTGATAAGTCACAATGGGAAGGCGCAGAACTTGATGTATGTTCAATAGTTCCCAGATATCACACGTACTGATTGCTATGATGAATGAAGTGGGATTCATACTGTTATGCGGACAAGGCACAGGAAGCCAAGCGAGTTGAAGAAAATTCGAAGAAAGCTGCGGTGAAGCACGACTCCGAGACTCGAGCTGCCAAGCGCAAACGTAATGTTGCATGGAGTCAGCAAGCTGATGATAAAAATGACAAAGACAAGCGCCGGACACAAAAAGCGAGAAAAAAGCAATGGCTTAAAAGTCAAAATGTTGTTAGTGGTGACTTAAAAGGCACCCTCCAAACAGGCAGAGCCAAACCAGAAGAGAGTGGCGGAGAGGACGACTGGGACGAACTGGCACGAGAAGAACGATTAGCCAAAAAACTGCGGAAGGGGGCCGTCTCGCAGAAAGAATTCGATCAGGAGTTCGGTGACTTGTGAAAAATAGGCAATTGTCTCGTTCTTGTCTCCTTCCGTACATTCGTGTCCTCCGAGGCACCAAACCATGATCGGCATATCTAGGCATGTAATCATTGTGTCTCTCCCAGCGTCTGAATGGGGCCGAAGTCCCATGCGAGAACGTCGTTGTCGACCGTGCTGCGCATCAATATCCGATTTTCTTCTGACACCGCATCTGGGTGCGAAAACCAAACAAGTACAAATCTTTGACTTCGACACTTGGACTCGACTTTCATCATGGACGAGTCAACACCTCCACCGCCAGATATCGACGCATACACACCCCCACCCCCACCATCAGCATCAACAGGCACACCAACAGATTTCTTGAAAGGCGTGGTCGGGAAAAAGGTCATCGTGCGTCTCACATCAGGTGTTGATTATCGAGGTATCCTTTCCTTTGCCTCGCATCAATCTAGAACCAAGCTTATGTGCGTAGGCGTACTTTCATGTCTAGATGGATATATGAACATTGCGCTGGAGCAGACTGAGGAACATGTGAATGGGGTAGTTACGAATCGATATGGGGACGCGTTCATTCGCGGGAATAATGGTAAGCCGTTTCAGAATGTATGGCTGGATATGCCATGTTCTGATGTGTTCTCGTATACTAGTGTTGTACATATCTGCTGCAGAACCGCTATAATCAGAACCACATTGTACTGTACGAGCATCGCCAAAATCAACGAGTCTTTTCATGTCTGGTCTCGAGTTATCCACAGTCGCTTTGACTCTTATCGTACAACGCGAACATACTTCATGCAGATCCTCGTTATGAACGCGGTATCCCGCAATGCATGTATAACTGGGGACCTGTCTACTGCTGCACAGTTGTTCACACACCAAATCGACGCCGATCCCAACCACTTTGATTTCAATGCCAACCGTTCATAGACTCCAAGAGCCTCGCCCTCTGCGGAACCAAGCAGGTGCACGACGCAATGGCAGAATTTGACCTGACGTTCACGTTCACGAACGCAGACTCAAAGACGACTCGTTTCCTTTTCTTGATCAAGGTAGGTGATTTTCGACTCATACTCTACGCTTCATCATCGTTTTCAGGCTATCGCGTTGTCCAACGTCAATCCCTGCGAACAGACCGTGCTGCCCGTCCAAGAGCTAGCCGCTCATTCTAGTCTATTCTACATAATGTAAGGACGCGGCGATTTCGAAATAATTTGGTGTGACTGCCATGTGCGCGCCACTTGAGCTCAAACAACTTCTTGAGGCTCCCTTTCATTTCGATCTCCGCATTCTCCTTTCGCACCCCAATGGCTTCTGCGTGCTCTTTTCATGGCGTTGTTGGCATTCAAAATGCTACACCTTACGTGTTCGAATCCAAGAAGAGATTCTGGAAGATGGATGGGTTTGTGCCGCTTTCTGTGGAATCTGCCCGTCTCCATCGGCGGCAAGAACGCACCGCCTGAGGACGGTGTCTATTTTATCAATGCGCAGGTCATTACTACTGCCATAGAGGAAGAAACCGGTTTGAAGCTTTACTGTGTCGATCTACATCCCTCTCTATCCATCTATCCACTGCAGCCGTTTATTCCTAGGATATGCAATCCATTGATGGTGGAAGTGTTGCCTACAATCATCGTCGTCGGGAGAGTTTCCAGACACGACAGACACTGCCTGCCCCGCATTACCTTCACTTTTAATCCAGCGGGTTCAAACTGGACCGTCAATCGAAAGTAGTCTCCGTTGCGTCCGGCTTATGCGACAACGTTCAACAGAAATCCAAGCCTAACGTTACAGAAAGCAGTACTCAACTTGCGCACCGATTTGTTCGCGCACGGACAGCTGTACACTGCACTGTCAAGGTCGTAGAGACATTTAAGCGCTTTTTTGAGAAGGACTTCAAGGAGAGGAAGAGACGTAGTGTACAGGCGGCTGTTATTATAAATCAAGGCACAACCGTCCGAAGGGGACCGGAGCGCTTGTATGCTAGTAAGGACAAGACGTGGTCTGCACAAACATCTGCACAAACTGAGCAATTTGGGATACCAGATCTACCACAGCAGATGGGGCTTGCAGAAACAACAAAATCTGTCAAAACATAGTAGAATATCAAGCTGCGCAGAATTCCTATAAATACAACAGCTTGCTGATCCAACTTGACCTTATCATGTCTCCGTCCTACGTAGGTTCGGTCGCATCTACAAAGAAGCAGTGAGTAACAAGTATGAAGTCGAGTTTGAAGAGGAGAAGCTGACCACTTCCACAAATAATGGCAACAGCTGTGGAATGTAAACCAGATCAGGAGGTCTGAGCATGTCTGTGGATCCCTTCGATCTACGCGGTGGGTGATCTAGTGTACGCTGAAGGTTTTCCGCGGAACGTGCAGTTAGGGTGGGGGGAGGTGGGGGTAACGGTTTGTCCGCACGACGAAGTGATGGCGGTAATGGCGGGACAGGAGGGACATCTTTCCAATTCGACTGATGGGGGAAATTGGCAGATTTCGTGCTCCGTAATGAGATGGATCGCTGGCGGGTAGAAGGGGGAGGTTGTTGCACAGGTGGAGGCGTCAGCGGGCGTTGCGGGGACGACACATGCGGAGATGGCCTAGCTGTTTGCACTCGGGACCGAGTTGGAGTTGGCCCTTCCTCCTCGCTCTCCTCGCTCTCGGCATCTTCGTAGCTCCCCGAACTTTCTGTTTCGTACTCACTAGAAGACTCATCGCTTTCATCATCCGTTTCCTCCGCGGCAAGATCAAGAGCATCACTTTGAACCAGTTCCCCGAAATTAATTTCGCCTACCACGCTGTGCACCAGGGCCTGCGTGGCTTCATCTTCGGCGTCCGCGTCATTATGTCCCTGAGCCCGCGTGAAACGCCTGCGCACTTTTTCTTCGTGTGCGATCTTCAGCTTGTAATGGTACCGAGCTACCTCGTCTATCTCGTTCACCATATTCGTGCGCTCTTGCCCACCGTGGGGAAGTAGCCATTCAAGCGACACCGGTGATCCCAGACCTTCCCGGACGACAGTAAGGAATTTTTCAATCCATTGCATCAGGTTTTCAAACAAGCCCTTCCCGTTTGCATGTACCTTGTGCACGAAAGAGTAAAATGCTTGCTCATGCCGGCCGACGAGATCAATAAAGGTTTGCACGGTGGCCTGGGGATCCTCTTCGCTCACTAATCGCTCGATGGTTAGGCTTTCTCCGTTAAGAATCGGCGCGAAGAGCTTACTTTCTTCCGTAGCCTCGACGACCCTAATTAAATCGGTGATGAAATTCTGCAGATCTGATACAGAATTTCCAATATTGGCAGCCCGGTATACTTGAGCTAATGGCGCATAAAAAATGGAGATGATATCCTTCAACAACTCAGCGGTAACACCCTGGGAGTGCGTCAGTGGAGATACTGACAGTTTGTCAAGGAGGCCGACCTCGAATATTAGTGCAATCAACTGTTCCCGATCTCTCAACCGGGAATAAAGCTGCACGAGCATCTTTAGATCCTCAAACAGCCATGCCTCCTCGTTGGTTGGCCCATCGTCATCGTCTGAGTCCACAAGGTTTTCCCGCTCCCTCAGATATGCCGCGTGTGCAAGATGCGCCCGGTGCACTCTGCGTAATTGGTCACGATTTAACCTGGGTTCTTCTCCAGATCGCAGAACGACAACAAGTACGGGGACTTTCCCGTTCTTTGCATCCGTTCGATACGTATCCTGGATGTCGCGCGGGGCGTTGACAAATAGGCGGAGCTTCTCACACATGACAGGGTCATCAACTTTGGCTTTTACAGCCTCGATATCTTCTTCGATAATTGTGACCTCTTCCGTAAGAGAGCTAGAGAACATTCTGGTAAAGCATTAACAGGCTGGTTGACCGGTTAAATTCTGGACTACCGTTGAAGGAGACTTCTTCCACCGAACGGAGTCGCCAGAAAGATGTCCACCACGCCTAGCCTTCATCAATACATCAGTCATGAGAGGGTATATGCACCTTACTGCGTATCATGGCAACTGGACTGCTTATCTTGAGCGCTGTCCTTAGCAAAAAGTAAGGCATCAACCCATGTAAACGTTTCATGCTTGCGAATGTTTCCGACGCAGTATCAGACGCAACGAACATTTGGAAGATCGTCGAGGCTAGCCTACCAAAACGATTAGTTATCTGATTATTGAAAAGAACGTATATGCACGTTATTCTGCCCCATTCTGTCACGGCCCGATAATTAGGAGGTAATTGGTTTATGTCGGGAGTCACCTTAATTATGGTGAAGATATGACTGAGTCCATCTATGAATGTGTGAGATTGGTGATAAGCAACCCCTGAAGTTGACAGACCTTTCCCCATGATATCACCCTTGACGCTCTTCACTGCATCTCTTAAACCATCGACACGAGCAGCAATTTCGTGCGCAAACCGTTTCCTCCCATTTTCACGAATTCTATCTGCGTCTTCCCTTCTCCGAGCATCTTCTACCTCTTCAGGACTCAAACTAGTAGGTCCGCTGAGTAAGAAAGATTTGAGCACGGGAGAGCTCCCGATTACCCTATTGTTCATGAGAGAGTGCAGATAAGCTCTAAGGGTCAACCTATTCTTTTCCCGGGACAGCCGCGGTGGAGATCTCCCATTCCAGGACTGATGAGAAGACGAAGAGTGCGGGAGCGAATCAGATGAACCATCCGAGAACGTGGCACTGCAATCGGAGAGGGTTGTGCGTTGCATCCGCGATATTTCTGGAGGAGAGGTCGAACGCGGAACATTGACGATCGTACGATCTTTGACGGGCGGGGAAGGTACCATCTCTTCAGGATGAAATTTGCGCAACTACACAGGAGACGTGATGGGCTGTGTCAAGGATTGAGGTGCACAAATCGTACCTCATCTGCAAGCGTTTTGAAGTCGCCATACCTTCGAGACACGCAAACCTCACTATCTTCTGATAGCCGAGTCCTGATGATGAATTCCTATACGAGGTGATGAGGACATCGATGATTGATGATCGATATATGCCAGCAAACCTCGTGAACCCGACTGCGGACTCGACCCTTGTCTGTGATATTCCTCACACATACAATATTTACTTCGAATACGTCGCGATGTTTGGCTAACTGTGCCTGCCGCTTCTTAGCGAGTTGCTCGAGGCGATCAAGATCATGTTGGTTGAGCCGAACGACCTCTTCTTTCTCTGCTAGCTTTGTACCAGCGCTGAAAAATAGGGCAAAGTTCCGTTCCATACTGTCAAGCAGTTTGAGGCGAGCAGCCTTGGGTTCGTTTTCATCCTCAAGTAATGAGGTGGGGGATATGTTCTTCGCAAGAGCGGAAGCAACAAATACTTGTAGTTTATTTGGATAGAAACTTTTATCTGCAGCTGCGAGGAGGGGGAATGTTAAAACAAATTGGCGGAACATATACTTCAAGAAGGGTAAATCAAGGGGCTGAGCACCCATTGGGGGCGGCGTAAACGGGGTCCCAAGGTATGCAAGGGTGGAGCCACCATCATCAGGTGCGTTTGTTATAAGATTAATTCTTTGCGGAATTGAAGTTGTATTAGTGATTTCTTCAGGTAGTGAGCTCGGAGAGGTGTCAGAGCCAAATAGCGCTCCTCGGAAGGAACAGGATCCTGCGGATCATCATCAGTTGGCTTTGGAACAGAAGGTATCTGACGAGTGGTCGACGTGGCCGATGCTTTGAAGTGAGAAAGAGATTTGAGGAGGTGGTGTGCTCATGACAAGGAACGTTGGAAGCCCGCAGTTGACCAGACTCCATGTAAGACATCAATATACGGCCATGATATTACGTACATCATGGCTGGCACCGCCACTCTAGGGGCTATTTCTCCTTCCCTGTACAAGTTAACTACTGCTCGGGTTATACACTTTGGATCCTCTATACGTTCTTCTGTGAGGCTCATCAAGTAACTTCTTAAGTTTAG